>NC_056743.1:248406012-248421012 GCF_019279795.1 Protopterus annectens
CACTGTACTCACCTGGCATTGCTCTGCTAAAAGAAACCTAGCTGAAGCCAAAATAAACATAATGAAATTATTCCCCAAGGCTACAACATACATAGGCTAGACAAAAAAAAAAAAAAAACAAAAGTGGTGGTGGAATAGCCATTATATTTAAAAGCACCTCATAGTAGAACATCTAGAACAAAACATACCAGATTTCAATAACACTGAGATTCTATTTACCAAACTCAAAATCAACTCCAATAAACATGTAGTCATTATACGTACCTATATTCCTCCAGATATAGCCTTGCCACAACTGAAGAAATCCTCCACTGGATGTCTCTAACTCTTCCTTATGAAACAATTATAATGGGAGACTAACACTGACTGGTTTACCTGCAATTTGGAAAACCCTACTAATCTCATCAGCCTTCATTGTTTCCCCTAAGTTATACAAACTGCAACCAGCCTAGACAAAATCTCCAAAAGACAGACTATACTTGAATGGATCTTAACTAACAAACCTCCCACTCTCCATAACCTGGCTATTTCCCTGACAGCCTCAGTGATCACTTCCCAACTTACCTACTTAAGCACGTATTAACCTTCTCAAATATACTATCGACAAGTCCAAAAAAAAAATTCAGTCCTCAGAGCTTCATCTCCACCCTCCAACTCTGTAACTGGACTCCTCTAAAGACTGTACCTCTAGATGCTGCCATAGATTATTTCAGCTCCACTTTTCTCAACATACTGAACAAACTAGCACCATCTAGAACTATAACAATAAAGTCAAATTTTGTGCCATGGCTAACTAAGGAAACTAGAGTACTACTTAAACTCAGGGATAAAGCCTGGGATCAATGGCATATAAACAAATCTCAAATAAACCATGATTCATATCAACAACTTAGAAACTTAACCAAAATGCATACTAAACAAGACAAAAACCCCTACTACAGTGACATTCAAGTAAAACACCAGAACAACCCACAACAATTCTGGTCAGCAATTAAAACACTCCTCTAACCTGGGCAGGCATCAACACCAGCCCCTTCTTCCACAAATAATTTAGATAGTACTGCAAGACAATTTAACAAATACTTCACTGAAACCATACTATCACTCTCATAGGTTCATAGGTTGGTATTAGGCTATCGGCCCTAGGGCCTATGCAAGTCTAGTATACAATTCCCTGGATATTTCTTCCCACAATATTTACTTCTCTGGACCCCTGTTCTAGCAGGACGTATGACATGATCCCCAGGGTGAATTTCCTATCTTCCATCCAATCATCAAGGTTCATTTTGAAGAGGGCCAGTGAGGTGCTCTGCTTGACATGTATGGGCAGTCTATTCCAGAGTATGGGGAGTCTCTGGGTCAGGAACCTATCCCTCCAGCATGTTTTGTTCATTGTGATGACAAGGTTTAGATCCCTGGAGTATGTGGCTCTGAGGGATTGGGATTTCTTTAAGTGGAGCATGTCCAACAGCTCAGGGTTTGACATGGCCTTGTATGTTAAGCAGAGATTGCCTCTGAGTAGACGATATGCCACAGAGTATAGATGGAGTTTTTTTAGAAGATCAGCATATGGCATCTGCTTTAGGCCTGTGATTCTTTTAGTGAGGTATTTCTGTGGCCTTTCCAACTGTTGCAGATGCCTTGTGAGGTACATACCAAATGGGGCATTATACGCTATAATGGGTCTAATGAGGGATGAGTACAGTCGGACAATGACCTCCTTTTTTCCTGGATGAAAAGCCCTCAGTGATGAGGTGTGCCACATAGAAGGATTTCCTGACTGTTGTGGCAATGTGGTTATCGAAAGTGAGACCACTGTCCACCTGTGTCCCTAAGTCTCTCATCACACTTTCGATGTTTAGTGTCCTGTCACCTATGTGGTAATTCATGGGTACATGCTTTTTTCCAGAGGGGATAACTATACATTTCTTGGCATTAAGCTTGAGCCCATGGCTCTGGCACCAGGCATCTATTTCTGTAAGGCACTTTTGTAGAATATCCACATCATTTGGGGATTCAATAATGGCTCCCAGTTTGCAGTCATCTGCGAACCTTGTTAGCCAGAGTCCCTTAGTGTTGGCCTGTACTTCAGAGAAGTAAATGCCAAACAAGAGTGGTCCCAGGACTGAACCCTGAGATACTCCACTTGTCACTTGTCTGGAGCTGGATTTGGAGTCGGCTACTTTTACAGTCTGGGTTCTTTCAGTAAGACAGTTGGCAACCCATCGAGTGATGTAGGGATTTATGCCCAGCTTAGTAAGTTTATCTATGATTCCACAGGTCCAGATAGGCTGTGTGGACCGCCTTACCCTCGTCCACAGCTCTGAAGACTGATTCGAAGAAGTCAATCAGATTCAGGAGACAAGATAGGCCCTTCACAAACCCAAACTGGGTGGGGTCCAGTGTCTGAAGGTTGCCAATGTCTTTGTTTATAAGTTCCATGATAATGCGTTCCATGCTCTTGCACATCAGGCTTGTTAGACTGATGGGATGGTAGTTCCCGGGATCCAAGGTGGATCCTTCCTTGTGGAGCGGGATAACTGTAGCTGTGCGCCACTCAGTGGGCACGAAGCCTGAGGTGAGGCTATGATTAAACATGACACTTAGGTGAGGTGCCAGTTCATTTTGTAGTTCATGTAGTACACAGCCTGGGATGTCATCTGGTCCCATGGATGCTGTATTCTTAGCTTTGGAGAGTGCAGTTTCTACCTGTGTGGCCGTGATTATCGGAATTTGGCAATCTTTTGGTATTGAGATGGGCCCTTTAGGGGGTGAGAGGGGGGGGTGAAGTTGGCACTAAATCAATCTACCACGATATTAGCAATATCCTTGGAATCAGAATATTTAATGCTATTCTGTTGTAGCTCAGAGCAGATCTGAGCATTGCCATTTAGATTCTTGACATAACTATAGAATGCCTTGTGGTTGTCTTTGGAATCTTTGGCAATTTTATTTTCATAACTAGCTTTTGAGGATTTTAGGAGGGATCTCAGCTTCTTACTGAGGCTGGTGAGGGAGTTTTTTGTATCCTGGGATTTTCCTCTTTTCTGCAACAGTTTCTTCCTTCTGTTGTATAGTTTGTTTATAGCAGGGGACCACAAGATTGGCTTCCTTTTTGTGGAGAAGAGCATCTTGGTTCTATTTGGGATGGCATGATTCATGCACGAGTGGAAGTGCTTGTACAGTGCCTTAGTGTATGATTCTGCAGTCGAACTTCCAGATCCTGTCTGGGTGGGTGTTGTGAAGTTTGTCACTTCTGACTTCAGTAGCATAAAGTTGCCTTTGGAGAAGTTTTTAAGGAGGTTTCCTTACTGGGGGGTGGGGGGTGGGATGTGGATGTCAAAAGTGATTTGCTTATGGTCAGACCTGACCAATGAGGGGGTGATCACTGGTGTGGAGCATCTATCTCCCATGTTGGTAATGACCAGGTCTAGGATATTGGAGCCCTTGGTGGACAATGGATTAGTTGATCCAAGGTGTTGGAATTTATGAATTCAAAGAACCGTTGGGAAAAAGAGTTTGTACCTGAGTAGTTTTCCCAATTAATGGCAGTGTAGTTGAAATCACCCAGTATTAGGGTGTTTGGTTGTATCTTAATATTTTCCAGTATGTTTAGAAAGGTGTAGTGAGAATCTTGGGGCATGGTGGGGGATCTGTAGCATGCTACAATTTGGATTGCAGTCTTACCTAGTGTTAGTTGCACATGGAGAATTTCAGGTGCATTGTGTTGGGCAACTAGCCTGGAGGTGTGAATATCCTTGGTGAATATGGACACTCCTCCACCTTTAGTGTTTTGGCCTTGGTTTTGTGGCCAAAAAGTGTGGTAAGAATTGTAGCTGGTATTGCAGGGATGCTCTCTGGAACCTTGAACCAGGTATCAGTTACTGCACAGATATCGATGTTCTCCATTTTTAGGAGTGCCTCGAGAGAGTGCATTTTGAGGTTTAGACTTCTAGCATTGAGTAGCATTACCTTGAAATTTTGCATGCTTGTATCTGTTATGGTGGTCGTTTTATCCTTTGAACCTTGCCTACAAAAGGCACTATAGGGATGGCAAGAGCTTTAGTCAGTAACCTGAATCCCAGGGGTGCAGGTGCAGACCATCTCTGGCAAAGCATCATGGTTTGTCGATCATGTCTTCCCAGGCAGACAAATACTGGATCCCCTTTGAATGACACCAGAAGCTTAGCCAGTTGTTGAAGTCAATCATTTTGTCCTTATACTGTGGTATCATTCTGGGCGAAGGCAGGATGCTACTCAGGGCTAGAGTCATTCCTGCCTGGGTCACATGGTCCAAGAGCTCTTCCATGTCTCTTTTCATATAGTCCAGGGTGGTACATCTCAAGTCATTCACTCCAGCATCGACAATGACAGAGTCGTATTTGTACTTGTTGTGGAGTGACATGAGTGCATGCGTTAAGTGGCGGATCCTGGCACCCGACAGGCAGCTGACTGTAATTTTCTCCTTGTTCAGCCTGGTGAGTGGGACATCAGTGTGCTTGACTATAGAGTCACCTATGACTAAAGTGTTGGGTGCATTGTCTTGCTTTAGGGGCTGTTGTTGGGTGGCACACTGGTGTTGTGAGCTATGTGTCACTTTGGTTGTGACTGGTGTTTGTTTGCGTTTCAGCTTCAGAGGTCCTTGTTGCTTGGGTAGGTTAATGTTAACGGCCTCCGCATATGTGGGTTTAGTGTTGCTATGTGTGGGTGTTGATGGTGTGGGTTTTGAAGGGCTATGAGTTGCTTGAGGTGTAATGCAGGTGTTAACCTTCTCCTCTTGACTGTCTAGCACAATCTTGGCCGGAGAGAGGTTTGCTTCCAGTTTGGCTATGTAAGTACATCTCTTGCAGGTTGTAGTGTTGGGTGGTAGGAGGAGAGGATTGTCTGTGTACATGAGGCAGTTGCCGCATTGTGCCAGTATGCCCAGATTCACCAGGTGGACAGGAGAAATCACTGGAAGCTGACCCTTGGACATGCCTGTTTAGGTGCTTTTTTGTAAAGTTTAAGAGCTGTTTACCCTTACATTTGCAAGGTACTTTGCAATTATAGGCTATTTAGTGCCTATGATTAATTTCACCTTATTGACAAGGAGAGCTGAGTGCTTGAATCAGTTTCAGGCTTCCTAGTGCTTTCCAGCAGGTTCTAGAGCAAGTGCTAGTCACAGGGGTTCAGATTTTAGTGCTACTACTGAGAAACTAGCTAGTTCTAAGGGAAATTTGAAGAGCAGACTTTCTGGCACCTGGAATAGTTTAACTGTAGCCTCGCAGTGCTACACAATGTGAAAAATGTGCAAACACACGCGTTTTTAAGCCAGAAAGTTGAAAGGGATAGAAATCAACCCAAAAAGGCTAATAAAATTACAATTTCAGAGCTGGAAACCACTCCTCTAGAGTTAGACAGGCAGCACAATGCTCACCAGTCCCACTGGTAAGCAGAAGGACTTCCCTCTACCACAGCAAGGTCTGGATAGCTCTGAGCACAGAAAATAAAGTCCAGAGACAAGCAAAGCCTGGGATATGGACTGGCTAGAAAAGGTGGGAAACAAGCAAACAAGATAGTATTTTTTTTGTTGAAACAGGCTAAACAATGCAATAATACAGTAAATAAACACTGAAAAGGCTAACACACTTGAGTGTGTAGTCCTAAACAGTAAATGCAATTAAAACTCTACAAAATTAGCAATTTAAAACTTTTTAAATGAAGTAAGGCAAGTGCACAACTGAAAAACGATTTAAGAGGCAGTGACACAGCATAATAAGTAGCTAGTCTACTCTTAAAAAACAATTGCTACTCTCAAAAAACAATTGCTCCACCTCTCTAATCATTGCTTTAGCATCCAACAAGGCTGACAATACCTTCTCCTTTAATCCTGTTCCAACAAATACCATAAAAACTTGCTTAGAAAACTTAAGCCTACAACTATAGCAGCTGAGAACTTACCAATATAAAATCTTAAACCAGCAGCTGATGCCATCTCCTACCCTATCTCCATTCTCATCAACCGTTTAATCTCTGAGCACCAAGTTCCACTTATTTGGAAACTCACATACATAATCCCACTACAGAAAGGTGGAAACTCAAGTGAACTCTCCAATTATAAACACACAAACAAAACAGTGATTTGTTATGTAAAAGTTGCTGTGAATAAACTGCAGCACAGCGATACACAAAAAATCAGCAACTACCATGGCAGCTCCACAATACTCTCAGCATAAAGAAAACATTAAAGCTCAAGGGTTGAAATAGTAAACAATTTTTAACGAAAAAATAATAAAAATGATTACATCAAAAGGTGAGCGCTTTCACGGTTACTACAACCACTTCATCAGACCTAACCAGAAAAACTACAGAGCTATTTAAATAAAACACATCATAATTGATACATATTGAAAGGCATCAGCAATCTAATTAATAATCAGTTAAATACAGATAAACTAATGAAATGTCTAATGCATTTACTATACACCTGTATAAATAAAATCAAAAATCCATATAAAAAATTTTTCAAAGATGCATCCTCTCTAAAATTACTTACATGTCCCAGATCTGAAGCTATATTATTCTTGGCAATTGAAAAATATTAATCCTATAAGCAGTTGGACATAACAAACAAATTATAACAGAAATTAAGTATTTATTCTTAGTTGTGCGTCTTACCTAAGGCATTATATCACAAGAAGGGACATAGCTTATCATTAAAGGGGAAGAGACATGAAAATAACTGAGCTTCCCATAACCAGTAAAATATAAATATGATAAGATCAAGCATGTCCTAGGTAAACTAGACCAAATATAACAGCATACTCAAAATAAAAATTAAAAAAAAAAAATTATAGCTAAAATCGACCAATCTTTATCTCTCTGTATAAAAACTAACAATAAAACATTGGAAGTTCTATTATGAGACTATAGATAATTTACACACACACACACACACACACACACACACACACACACACACACACATATATATATATATATATATATATATATATATGGGTCTACTTCATATGATCTAAATTTCTTTTGCCTGAAATTCATTTGACTGAGACCATAATACTGAAATTTCAAAATACAGAAAACTCACTTGACTGAAACTCATAAGACTGAAACCTTGGGTTCTGCAGCAGGACAATGATCCAAAACACACCAAGTGAATGGCTTAAAAAAAACACAATGAAGGTTGTGGAGTGGCCTAGTCAAAGTCCAGACTTGAATCCAATTGTGATGTTGTGGCATGACTTAAAAAGGAGGTTCATGCTTGGAAACCCTCCAATATGGCTGAATTAAAACAATTCTGCAAAGAAGAGTGGGCCAAAATTCCTCAACAGTGATGTGAAAGACTCATTGCCACTTATCGCAAATGCTTGATTGCAGTTGCTGCTGCTAAGGGTGGAACAACAAGTTATTAGGTTTAGAGGGCAATTGCTTTGTCACATAGGGCCATGTAGCATTCCCAAAAATGTGATTAACCACAGTTACTTCATGATTTAACAAGGGGGCAATTATTTTTTCACACAGGGCCATGTAGGTTTGGATAGTTTTTTTCCTTAATAAATAAATCATCACTTAAAAACTGCATTTTGTGTTTACTTGGGTTATCTTTGTCTAATATTTACATTTGTTTGATGATCTGAAACATTTAAGTGTGACAAACATGCAAAAAAATAAGAAATCAGGAAGGGGCAAATACTTTTTCATTGCACTGCACCTTTCCATTGATTGCTGTTTGTGTCAGATACAGCCTCTCCTTGCTCGGCTTCTGGATCTCCCTGGCCTGTAATCCTTTGTAATGGGTAGAGGCTCTGGTAGAGGAAAAAACGGATGAAGGTGTGGAAGGAGGAAAAACAGATGCAGTAGCAGGTGTGACTTCCTTCACACATTTACTCATGGATGGTCCTTCAAGGGGTATGGCATTGTCATCAGCTCTAGCAGATTCAACATCAACAACCTCAGTACTGGCAACATCTGATGTCAATCTCTGACCTTCTCTCAGTCAGGAAAAATTTAAATCTCTCTTAAGATCAGTGCTATCTCGTGTAACTTTTTCAGTTTAGTTACCAGTAGTCTTTTATCATAATTAATTATGTGCTCATAAAATTCATCAAGACTAGAAGAGATCATTTCAGCAGCTAATTTATAACACATATCACTGCAAATTATTAATCTCTCTCAGTAAATTATTCTATTCTCAAGTGGTGAAAAAAAGTCTGTTAGCAGGTGTATACAATCAAGGCCAAGTTGGATATTTAATCCTTGCCAACATTTTAATAACTCAGGGTATGTTGCCCCATAGTAGACATTATGAGAATGCGTAATCCTCTGGGGGAAACCAAGCAACAATGCTTCTAAATGGATTCTCTGCCATTGCATAAGTTTATATTTATAAAGTTTATTCTCAAGATTTCTATATAGCATGAAAAATTCTTCCTGTGTATCCTTGTCAACATCTGATGTAAGCTCTGCAGCCTCAGGAATCTCACAAAGAAATGGGTTAGTTTCCACTCTCAGAATCCACGGCAGACAATCCAGTCTATTAGGATTATAGTCCAACTTGACATTACAACCCTCAGCCATATCTCAACAGTAATGCCAAAAAGAGAAAACAAACAAAACAGCAATCTGTTGAGTAAAAGTTGCTGTGGATAAATTACAGCACAGTGATACACAAAATTCAGTAACTACCACGGCAGCTCCACAAAATTCTCAGCATAAAGAAAATGTTACAACTCAAGGGTTACAACAGCAAATCATTTTTAATGAAAAAATAATTAAAATGATTACCTCAAAAGGTGAGCGCTTTCACAGTTAGCATGACTGCTTCATCAGACCTAACAGAGAAAAACTACACAGCTATTTAAATTAATAAAAAACAATCAGAAACATTTGATAAAAAATATCATAACTGATACATACTGAAAGGTGGTAACTCAAATGAACTGTCCAATTATAAGCCTATAGTTATTTTATCTCCACTCTCCAAAACATTAGAAAAATGCATTCAATAACAACTTTTGGGCTCTTATCTAACAAACTATTAGTCGACTCCTAGCATGAATTTCATCCCAACTATAGCAGCACCACTGCTGTTTTAAGTTTTAATAATAATGTCAGTCAATACAGGAATGAAGGTAATCTAGTATCTTCATCTTTCTAGAGTGGTCTAAAGCTTTTGACACAATCTCACACCAGAAACCGCTAACACTACTCTCCAAGCTAAAACTCAGCCACTCTTCCCTTGCATGGTTCTAAAATTATATAACTGGTTGACAGCATTTTTTTAAATGGCAACAAGACCTCTCTCCTCTACTGCCTATTACTTTGTGGGTTCCACAGGGTTCAATCCTAGGACCCCTCCTCTTCAGTATTTATATTAATAATCTTCACACTGCTACCCATCTTGCCTCCCTTGTCCAATATGCTCTCACCCTACAACATCTTAAAGATATAACACAACAGATCCTGGCTCTCTAACTCCCAGCTAATTCTTAACCCAAACAAAACCAAACTTACGCTCTTTCGACCTACTAAATCCATAGACTCCATCTCGCTTTTTATATCATTTCCATTAGTAACACCATTATAACTACAGTATCCGAAACAAAAGTATCCCAAACAAAACTCCTAGGTGTACTAATTGGCAATAACATGAAATTTGACATTCATATAGCTCAAACTATAAAGAAGGTACATAAAAAAATCCTAGGTCCCCTACCCAACATAGAAGCAAACCATTCCTAACCAACACTACAAAAGTGGCAATTGCTAGAACACACCTACTCGCTACACTCCTATATATCTCACCCATACTCGGGTCTATATTACAATGTTGAAACATCATAATGTTGGACACCAAATGAGTGACACGTATTCATCAAAACATATTTAAGCGATTCAATGAATACTTTACAGGGCAAAGATGTAGTTGGCCAGCTAGACAGTGTTGCCCTTTTCTCCACTGTAGTGTGCTCTCGGAGTTGGTATATTTAGTTGGGGGGTGTGGGGTGAAGCCCCCCACACAGTTATGTTTGTAAGTGTCTGTGTGTTTGTGCAAGCAAGTTCTTTTCCAGGGAAAGAATTTCCGGTTTTGACCATTTGCAGTTTAGTGCATTTGGTCTTTACATGTCAACGAACAGGCGTTCGCTTAAATGTCTCTTCAGTGTTATAATATAATCCCCCATACTCACCAGTCTAAGGAAAACAGATCTAGGAAAACTTGAAGCCTGCTACAACAAAATAGCCAAATTTGCCACAGAATCTGTATACAGATCCCACTACTGCTTACATCTGAAACACACACACACACACACACACACACACACACACACACATATATATATATATATATATATATATATATATATATAGGAACACTTTATAATCCCGAAATTCTGAAATATTGAATTTCAGAATCCCGAGATTATAAAGCCGAAAGCTGAAAATTCGAAACCCCAGAAGTGCAAATTTCAAAATCCCGAAGTCCGGAGATGTCGAAGTAGCGCTTCTGGTGTTGCACTGTGTGAATGGATAGCTGGAAGTTCAGGTAAGTATTTATGCTTAAGGGTTTTGGTTAGGGGCTTTAGTGTGTGTCAGTGTGTTTTGTTACTGTGATGTATGTGTGCAAGGGGATGTAGCTTGTATGGTGGTGATTTTGTGTGTTTGTCTGTGTAGTGCGACCTTGGATTTAGTATATTTAAGTAGGGGGGGTGTGGGGTGTGCTTGTATGTAGTGTATATTTGTGTGTTTCCGTGTGGGGGGGAAGGTGTGTGCTTGTGTATGTTTGTGGTGTATGTTTAATGTAGGAGTTCGCGATTTTGAAATTCGCACTTCTGGGGTTTCGGGATTTTAAGGTTTCGACTTTATGATCTTGAGATTCTGAAATATTGTATTTCAGGATTTCGGGATTATAAACTGAACCCATATATATTTATATATATATATATATATATATATATATATATATATATATATATATAGTTCCCTATCAGAAGCCTGAAACACTATAAGCCTGAAAATCAAAATCCTGAAACCAAAAGCCTGAAAATTCAAAATCCTGAAAACCCAAAATCCTGAAACTCAAAATCCTGAAAACACAAAATGGACATACTGACGTCATTGCGGCTTTGCTATTGTTAGCCCTGTGGTGTTAGGTCATGCGTTGGGTTCAGGTAAGTGTGCAGTTGGTTTTATGTTAGGGTTAGGGGGGGTTTAAGTGAGTTAGGGTTAGGGCGCAGGTTAGGCATGTATGCAATAGTGACAAATATTGGGGTTAGTGGCGGTTTAAGTGAGTTAGGGTTAGGCTGGTCAGGTGAGTGTGCGATAGTGACGGACCTTAGGGTTAGGGTTAGGGTCAGGGTCAGTTGGTAGATATTAGTGTCTTTATAGTGACATATTAGCATTATTTGTGTTTTCAGGATTTTGAGTTTCAGGATTTTGGGTTTTCGGGATTTTGAATTTTCAGGCTTTTGGTTTCAGGATTTTGATTTTCAGGCTTATAGTGTTTCAGGCTTCTGATAGGGAATCATATATATATATATATATATATATATATATATATAGAGAGAGAGAGAGAGATATATGTGTGTATATATGTGTATATATATATATATATATATATATATATATATATATATATATATGGGTTCATATGAATCCAACGACAGTTCAGAATATCGACGGCAAAAGATCGACAGCGAAAACACCGACGGAGGAAAACACCGACACTGAGAACATCGAAATGGGGAAAGGATGTGTATTTATGCGGTAGTGACGGACGTTAGGGTGCGAGTAAGGTAAGTGTGCGATGTTGTCGGTCTGTGGGGATAGGGGTGGGTTAAGTGAGTTAGGGTTAGGGCTCGGGTTAGGTACGTGTGTAGTAGTGATAGGTTTTGGGTTAGGGGTGGGTTAAGTGAGTTAGGGTTAGGGCTCGGGTTAGGTACGTGTGTAGTAGTGATAGGTTTTGGGTTAGGGGTGGGTTAAGTGAGTTAGGGTTAGGGCGCGGGTTAGGTGAGTGTGCGATAGTGACGGACCTTAGGGTTAGGGTTTGGGTTAGGGTTGTCGATAGTTGTGTATGTAAGGTTTAGTGTTGGTTTGTTAGTATTTTGGTTTGCTAGTGTGGTGTGTGTGTGGGTTTTGGAGTGGGGATTTGTTTTGTTTGTTAATTGTTGTTGTACTGGTGTGGAGTGTATGCGGTGTCAGGCTTTTGAACTGTTGGTGTTTTCGCTGTCGATCTTTTGCCGTCGATATTTTGAACTGTCGTTGGATTCATATGAACCCATATATATATATATATATATATATATATATATATATATATATATATATACAAACACACATATATATACACACATACACACACACACACACACATATATATATATATATATATATATATATATATATATATATATATATATATACACATTTTTTTTCAGAAACTCAAAATTCATATTGGCGAGACAATATGACTGAATTTCTAAAAAAACTCGAACATTAAAAAAAAAAAGCAAAAAACACAAAACTCTATCTTTTTTTCCAGTTTTGCAGGGAGGCAAGCCCCCCCCCTGCACCCACCACACCCCTTTTTAATTATATATACCAACTCTGAGATCACACTGCATTGAGGAAAATGGTAAATTTCCTGATCCTCACTCTACCGAGATCTTCATTCAAACGTTTTGGGTTTTCAGAAATTCGATCATATCGTCTCAGCAATAGGAATTTTGCGATTCTGAAGATGAGATCAACGGATAGGAATCCATATATATATATATATATATATATATATATATATATATATATATATATATATATATATATATATATAGATATATAGATAGATCGATAGATATAGATATACATACAGTGAATATAAAAAGTGTACATACCCCTGTTAAAATGCCAGGTTTTTGTGATATATAAAAAATGAGACCACAATAAATCATTTCAAAACATTTCCCACCTTTAATGTGATGTATAACCTTTACAATTCAATTGAAAAACAAACAAATATGTTAGGGAAAAAAATATTAAAAATAAAAAACGTGCAATAAGCTGGTTGCATAAGTGTGCACACCCTTAAACTAATACTTTGTTAAAGCACCTTTTGATTTAATTACACCATTCAGTCTTCTTGGGTACACACCTGCCATCAATTAAAGAGACTCTGATTAACCACATATAAAGTTCAGCTGTCCTAGTGGGATTTTCCTGACATTTACTCAGTTGCCTACTACTGCAAAAGCCATGGTTCACAGAGAGCTTACAAAGCATCAAAGAGATCTCATTGTGAAATGGTATCAGTCGGGAGAAGGGTACAAAAAATTTCCACAGCATTGGATATACCATGGAACACAGTGAAGGCAGTCATCAAAAAGTGGAGAAAATATAGGACAACAGTGATGTTGCAAAGACCTGGATGTCCCTCCAAAATTGAAGAAAAAACAAGACAAAAACTGGTCAGGGAGGCAACACTGAAGGAGCTGCAGGAATTTCTGGCAAGTACTGGTTGTGTACTACATGTGACAACAATCTCCAGTATTCTCCATATGTCTGGACTATGGGGTAGTGTTGCAAGACGGAAGCCTTTTCTTACACAGAAAAACATCCAGGCCTGGCAAACATTTGCAAAACAATACATCAAGTCTCCAAAAAGCATGTGGGAAAATGTGTTATGGTTTGATGAGACCAAGGTTGAACTTTTTGGCCACAATTCCAAAAGGAACATTTGGAGCAGAAACAACACTTTGCATCACCAAAAGAACACCATCCCCATGGTAAAGCATGGTGGTGGCAGTATCATGCTTTGGGGGTTGCTTTTCTTCAGCTGGAACTGGAGCTTTAGTCAGGGTGGAGGGAATTATGGACAGTTCCAAATACCAGTCACTTTTGGCCCAAAACCTTCAGGCATCTGCTAGAAAGCTGAAGATGAAGATGAATTTCACCTTTCAACATGATAATGACCCAAAGCATACATCCAAATCAACAAAATAATGGCTTTACCAGAAGAAAATTAAAGTTTTGAAATGGCCCAGCCAGATCCCAGACCTAAATCCAATAGAAAATCTGTGGGTGACCTGAAGAGGTCTGTGCACAAAAGATGCCCGTGTAATCTGACAGATTTAAAGTGCTTCTGCAAGGAAGAGTGGACAAATATTGCCAAGTCAAGATGTGCCATGCTGATAGACTCCTACCCAAGAAGACTGAATGCTGTAATTAAATCAAAAGGTTCTTCAACAAAGTAATAGTTTAAGGGTGTGCACACTTATGCACCCAGCTTATTGTACGTTTTTTATTTTTTATATTTTTCCCTAACAGATTTGTTTGTTTTTCAATTGAATTGTACAGGTTATAGGTCACATTAAAGGTGGGAAAAGTTTTGAAATTATTTATTGCGGTCTCATTTTTTTATATCACAAAAAACTGGCATTTTAACAGGGGTGTGTACACTTTTTATATTCATTGTGTACAAATTATATATATATATATATATATACATATATATATATATACATACATATATTATAAGGTTTACTATCAAATGTGTGAAGGTCAAAAGAAATTCCAATAAGACCAACTCATATGTCCAATTTCAGAATGTTGAAAAGGTCAGAATGTCGCAAACACACTTCCTGTTTTGAATTTGATCTTTGTTGACATCTATAGACTGCAGTTCTATACTGTACATCACATCACATAAATATTTTGCAGGGGGACAAGCCCCCCCTGCTACTCCCACACCCCCATCTGCAAGTTATATATTCCTATTCAGAGATCGCACTAAAGTGGGGAAAAGGGTATATTTCCGCACTGTACTCCGATTTCTAGTAATAAGGTCAACCACATATGTGCAAATGTACAGTGCATTCACTGAACTGGAGACTCGCAAACATGAAGGTTTGGCAACACGGTATTCAGGCAACTGTAATTTGACATCCCATGTTTGCCGAACCTTCACTTGTTATTTTCATTGTAAACCACATTTTATACACACACACACAG
>NC_056743.1:248426012-248481012 GCF_019279795.1 Protopterus annectens
GTCATACCTCTACTGTCCGTCTGCATGGGTGTCATGAAGTTTGCCACTTCTGTCTTAAGAAGTGTGAAGTTGGCTTTTGAGAAGTTTTTTACGATGGTTTTCCTAATTGGGGCTGAGGGTGGGATGTGGATGTCTAGGCTGATTAGCTTGTGGTTGGATCTGACCAATGAGGAATTGACCTCTGGTGTGGAACACTGGTTTCCCATGTTGGTAATGACCAGGTCTACGATATTGCTGTCCCTCGTGGGGTGTGAATAACTTGATCCAAGGCGTTGGAATTTATGAATTCTAGAAAACGTGGAGCAAAAGAGTTGGTACATGAGTAGTTTTCCCAGTTAATGGTGGGGTAGTTGAAATCGCCCATTCTTAGGGTATTGGATTGTACCCTAATACTTTCCAGTGTATCAAGAAATGAGGAGTATGAATCCTGGGGCATGGTGGGGGGTCTGTAGCAAGCTACAATTTGGATTGCGGTCTTGCCCAGAGTTAGTTGCACTTGGATAATCTTGGATGCATTATGCTGTGCAACTAGCCTGGAGGTGTGAATATCCTTAATGAATATGGACATGCCTCTGCCTTTAGTGCTTCTTTCTGGGTTAGGTGGCCGAAAGGTGTGGTATGAATTGAAGCCTGGTAATGCAGGGGTGCTCTCTGGAGCTTTGAACCAGGTCTCTGTCACTGCACAGATGTCAATGTTCTCCATTTTAAGGAGTGCCTCGAGTGAGTGCATTTTGAGGTTTAGACTTCTAGCATTGAGTAGCATTACCCTCAGATTTTGCTTGCTTGTACCTGTTACGGTGGTGAATTTGTCATTTGAACCTTGCCTAAAAAAGGCACTATAGGGGTGGCAAGAGTCTTAGCCAGTATCCGGAATCCTAAGGGTGACAGGTGCAGGCCATATCTGGCAAAGCATCGTGGACTGTCGATCATGTCGTCCCAGGCAGACAAATACCGGATCCCCTTAAAATGACACCAGAAGCTTAGCCAATTGTTGAAGTCAATCATTTTGTCCTTGTACTGTGGTATCATTCTGGGTGATGGCAGGATGCTACTCAGGGTTAGGGTCATACCTGCCTGGGATACAAGATCTGAGAGCTCCTCCATGTCTCTTTTCATGTAGTCCAGGGAGGTATGTCTCAGGTCATTCACACCAACATGGACAATGACAGTGTCATATTTGTACTTATTGTGGAGACACTTACATGTAACCTTCCTAAACCACAAAGACCTCCTAGACAAAGTACTCATAAGAAATACCCTCAGCAGCCTCAAACTCATTCTTTCAAAACAACATCCACATCAACACATAGAGCTACATCACATGGAGCCTCTATCTCTAAGCCCATAAGGCAAGTCACCACACAATCCAACATTCTAGTCATTGGAGACTCCATTGTGTGACACACTGATGTCCCTCTCACCAGGTTCAGTAAGGAGAAAGTTACAGTCAGTTGCTTATCGGGGGCTAGGATCCACCACATTACGCATGCATTCAGGTCACTGGATCACAATTACCAATATGACTCAGTCATAGTCCATGAGAGAGTAAATGACCTGAGACATACCTCCCTAGACTAAATGAAGAGAGACATCATAGAGCTTTCGGAATATGTGTCTCAGGCTGGCATGAGCCTAGCATTTTACCTTCTCCAAGGATGGTGCCACAATACGAACAAAAGATGATTGACTTTAATAACTGGCATAGTTTCTGGTGTCATTCTAAGGGCATGCAGTATCTGTCAGTGTGGAAGGAGATGGTCAACAGACCACGCTGCTTTGCCAGGGATGGCCTGCACCTCTCCCCTCTAGTCTTTTGAATATTAGCTAAAACTTTGTCTTCCTCCGTAGTGCCTTTTTAAAGCAATGCCAAACTGAAAGTACTTCCAACATAGCAAATCAAAACCAAGAAAATCTAAAGGTATTACTGCTCAATGCTAGGAGCCTAAACAAAAATCTCCACTCCCTGGAAGCTCTCTTTACCTGAGAGAATGCTGATGTCTGTGTGGTCTCAGAGACGTGGTTTAAAGCCACGAACAACACACCAACAGTGCAGGGTTATAATGCCTTCCACACATTTAGACCAGCTACTTCACAGGCAGGGACTAAAGGTGGAGATGACTCTATTTACATCAAAAATAAATATACTTCAAGGGTGGTCAAACAGGACAATGCACTTGAGCTGCTCCATGTTCAAATCACCATAGGTAAAATCCAATACCACTTTCTTGCAAGCTATAGGTCCCCCTCTATGACCCAGGAAACACATACCATGTATTTGAATTTATTAGAAACATTAACCATCCAACCCAATACCATATTCATAGGTGACTTTAATTACCCCACTGTTAACTGGGAATCCTATAAGAAATCAAATGTACATGCACAGAGATTCCTGGATTTTGTAAACACAAACTCCCTGGACCAGATAGTCAATACACCAACCAGGGGTGCAACCATACTGGATCTGGTCCTCACTAATATGGGAGAGTGCTGCACACTCCCTACTGTAATACCTTCCCTGGGAAGGTCAGACCACAAAATGGTCTCCTTTGAAGTAAAAATGAAACCTGGACCCCCAGCTAAACCGGGAACATTCAAGAACTATTCTATGGCTAACCTCCTGCTATTAAGTGAGAACCTGGCAAAATTTCAGCCTCCTATAAACCCTGAGAACACTTCTGCCTATGCAGAACTGTTCACAGAAACCCTGTACAAGCATGTTAATAGCTGCATAGAGGCAGCCATACCCACCAGGAAGAAGTACAGAACTAACTCAAAAAACAAAATCAATCAGATGTATAACAGAAGGAAAAAAATCATGGCAAAAATTAGGAGGTGCAGCACCCAGCAGGATAAAAGCACTCTCATTAAACTAAACAAACAACTTAGAGGACAAATAAAGTCTACCAAAGCCAAATTTGAGGTAAGTTTGGCCTCCCAGGCCAAGGACAACCATAAAGGATTCTTTAGCTATGTCAGCAACCTCAAAGGCAATACACAATTGTGTGCAAAGCTCATTGTAAATGGAGCTACCTATACTGAGCCAGAAGATATAGCAAACCTCCTGGCTGATAAATTCAGCTCCTACTTTACTCCTCTCTCCCCCTCAACCTTCCCTTAGGAAATATCATCAAATATAACTCCCCCTACTATCACTAGGGAACAGGTCCTTAATGCTCTCTCTAAGGCTGAACACTGCATAAATGGGCCCAGACAATATCCCAGGATGCCTTTTAAATAGCATGAAACATGACCTCTCAGGGCCTCTGGAATTACTATTTAACTGTAGCCTTCAAACAGGTTTTGTGCCTCATGAATGGAGAAAGGCAACAGTCATCCTCTGCACAAAGGTGGGCCATCTACAGACACTGGAAACTACAGACCCATAAGTCTCACTAGTCTTATATGTAAAGACATGGAAAGAATTATCATGGAAATGATCAACAGAGATATAGTAAACCTCCAGACACTGGACCCAACCCAGTTTGGTTTTGTAAAGGGCAGATCATGCCTACTCAACCTGGTGGACTTCTTTGAGAAGGTTACCAAAGCAATGGATGAGGGCAAAATCATTCACGTTGCCTACCTTGACCTGGCCAAGGCATTTGACACAATACCCCACTCAGGCATTGTTGACAAACTCAAGAGGTTAGGTACAAACCCATATGCCACCTGGTGGATAGCCAACTGGCTCACAGACAGGACCCAGGAAGTTACAATTGGGGAGTCCACCTCTACAAAGAGGCCAGTCACAAGTGGAGTCCCTCAGGGATCAGTCCTTGGACCACTCCTTTTTGGCATTTACTTCTCAGAAATCAAGGCCAATGTCAGTGGGCTCTGGCTGACTAAATTTGCAGATGATTGCAAAGTAGGAGCTGTCATTGAATCTCACACTGACACAAATGTTCTGCAGGAGGGGCTGATACAGACAAACAACTAGTGTCAGAGTCATGGACTAAAACTAAGTGCCAAGAAATGCATAATAATATCTTTTGGGAAGTCATCCATCCCTGGTAGCAATCATATTGACAACAAACCTCTTAGAGATGACCCAGTAGTCAGGGACTTAGGGACACACACAGATAATAATCTAGCCTTTGATCATTGTGTTTCTACAGTGGTGAGGAAATCATTCAATGGTGCACAACCTATAAACAAAGGTATGGCATCTAAGTCCAAAGAAGTCATTGTTCCACTGTATTCAGCATTCATCAGACCATTTATTGAGTACAATGCCCCCTTTGGTATGTACCTAACCAGGCATATCCAACCACTGGAACATCCACAGAGGTTCCTCTCTAAAAAAATTCAGATCATAAGTAATATGTCCTATGCAGACCACCTCAAGGCCCTATCCCTGTATTCTGTCTCCTACAGGCTTTTGAGGGGAGATCTATGCCTGGCATACAGGGCATTGTCAGACCTCACTTTGATGGACCTCCTGCATATCCATAAAACAAACAGTACCAAAATTACCCATTCTAATGACTTAAACCTTGCCTGTGATATAAATAGGACTTGCTGGAGAGATAGATATGTATCCCAGACACTACTCCGTCTATGGAACAGGCTATCCATCCATGTGAAGAAGAGTTCCTCCTTAATCCAATTCAAGTGAAACTTGGACAATTGGATGGGAAACCGGAAATTCATCCCTGGTTTGGCACCTATGTCTTTGATGCACACAGGTAACCTGTAAATGGTTTATCTCCCAGGTCCATGCTTACACTTAGCAAGGGTATCAGAACTAGTCAGAGATTTGAGATGCATGGCTAGGCTTAAAAAGGCCCTTGTAATCGTTAGCCTAGTAAAACCCTATGAACAATTGCCAATTATTCTCTGGCTAGCTAATTAACACATGCAGATTTTTGACTAATACTATGGGAACTTTGACTTCCAAGATGGCTGCACACTGATCAACAGCTTAATTTTAGCTCTCCTACAATGAAAAAAGCCTTAATGTGAACTGATCCAATTTAAACATCTAATTTGGGTATTTCTACTTCTAAACATGAGATGCTTAACATTTCTGAAAGTTCATTCAGATATTATAGTGTGTGTATGAATCCAGGTGAAATGTTACTATTTTTCCAATCATCATATAATTTGTAAGGTGGTTACAGTGTTAATTTGAACTCTAAAGTACATGAAGTAAACAAATATAGTCCAAGATCATGTTTTTGAGGAGTACTTAGTTTTCTCCAACAGCCATAAAGTGTTCCCAATTTTACTAACTATAAGTAGAGTTTTAACCAGTCTGCTATTCACTGAATAATATAGATACCTGTCCTGAGTTGTTGCTGTTTCCTAATTCTGTGATCAACAGAACCGAAGACTCCCCAGATTTCAAATACACCGAACCAACCTGTAATCTCTTCTCAGTAGATAGTAACACATTACTTGTAAAGTAAAGGGTATGTGAATCAGTGACCTGTTAGAACAGGAAATATGTTGATAGAAAGTGGTTGTATATAAATACTTCATATCTTCCAGAAGTGTATCTCTTACTCCTAGTTCACTGGCATTCTGAGTACATGATTGTACAGTAGCTTGTCTATAATTTTAAGGTTCAGTTTTACCAAATCTTTCTTTATCAACAACTATCACAATGGATTTACACAAGTCTAATGGAGTAAAACCAGAATGTAAAACCTGCATTAACTGCATGCAAAAGTGGAAAAGACAGGTGAAATCTCAAGTTATTTTAAATCATTGTTTTTATCCCTTGATATTTTCTGCTGATTAATGTTCATAGACTGCAATTTACGTCTAAGAGCTCCTTCATAATACCATCTAAGATTTTATCTCTGAAAACATATTTTTATTGAAATTTTCACATAACAAAGAAAGTAGGCAGGTACCATATAACAAGATAATACAATTATTAGTACAGGAAGATGAGTGTATAAAACTATATATGGTCTTATATATCTTATAAAGGTGAAACATCTAGAAACCTATAAGACCAGTAAAACTTCAACACTTCTATATTCTAACACACTATATACAGAATACTGAAAATTAAGTAATGCTAAAAATGATATTCAAAAATAATGATATCTCTCGGCTTAAAAGGAGAAAGTCATGAAGTAATATTAAAGTTTAAAAAGAAAGGTCAGTTAAAATCAAAAGACATAAACTAAGAAGGTATTTATCAAACTCAAGTTCAGAAGGTTTTAAAGTCAAGAGTAAATACACATATTTAAGGTATCTGAAGTGAAAGGGAAAAGCAAAGGGTAAGATGTTTAATGAATAGCATTTAACTTTATTCCAGCTGTCTTTTGAAAAAGAAATTTAGATTTACTTTGGGAAGAATTTTACAAACTTTTGTATAGTTAATAACCAAGGCTTTTCATGATATTAATTGCAGGTCTGCCCACGTCATAGTAACAGAAGATTTAATAAGTGAACAAATGTAAAGTTTAACATATTTTTAGAATTCTCAGCTGTCAGGCTAATAAGTGTTGAGACAAACACACTTTTTTTTACAAATCTATTAAAAGTGTTCCACCCTTTTCAGAATGGGAAGGATTGGTATTATCAAGATGTTTAGCAGCAGCTGGGTTCACGAGAGAAATAACTGATAATCCCAATATGGGATAATTGTATAAGAACTTATAAGACTGATAAACTTTATACAATATATCTGCTTTCTAGGGGGCAACAGCCTGGCTGTCATACAAATTACAGGCTGTCACACAAACGTCCTCCAATGCTGACAAAACAGGTAGAATTGCATAAGATTGCATGGTTGAAGGTAATATTTCTTCACTGACAGTGGGGTGTCATTGTGTTCCTAATGAAATAACTGATGTATTTGGGAAATAGTTTTCAAAAATGAGAATCATTCAAAGGGACTGACAAAGGTCACATTCTCCTAAGAATCTTAATCAGAAACCCAAGGAGGGGAAAAAAACAGAAGCTGAGCCTTCACAATCATGTTATCGTTCAAAATCTTAAATCACTTCAGAAAATGAAGAATCTTGCCAGAAACAATCGAAGTGGAAGCTCAAGAGCCTGAGCTAAATCGTAAGCTAAGCCCAATAAATCATTCCTGCCAACAGTAAATTATAAGAATTATGTCTGATTTTTTGCTTCTTTGACAGGAATTTCTAAAGAAGCATAAACACCTTTGTCAGGCAAAACCTCCCTGGTGGAGGTAATTCATTTTTTCTAGCATAAAGGAATTTCCTGCTTCTTCTCCCAGGACCAATGGAATACAGTTGGGGTGTAAGTAAACTTACCATAACAGGAGATGTTTGAATGATCACTCCTGCTGCAGCCTTGGCTATATGGGTTATATCCTACCAAGGATATAATAGCTAGACAGCTTCCAAAGTTTCAGGGCACCTTCCATATGCTCAATTAGGCAGCTTGAGCTGAGCTGACTAAAAACACTGGTTTGAGTGCTAAGCCCTTCAGACCAACTAAGAGAGGGGGCTGAGTCCTCAGAGGCCACAGGTAGGAGTAAAAAAAAAAAAATATATATATATATATATATATATATATATATATATATATATATATTTATTTTTTTATTTTTTTATTTTATTTACTTTACATTTGTTGACTGGGATAGTCCGACTGGAATCATGTCCATTTTCAGCGGAGGCCCGGGGAGAAAAGCTCCAAGACAGACACTTACAAATAAAAACAGTTATAAACAATGTAGACATTTTACAGATTTGATATATACAAATAATGTAAAAGCAAGTTCATAGGATAAAGTTTCCCTTAGGTTAAACACAGGGGAAATTTTAACAGCATTTTGAGAAATAATTCTCATTTTAGATAAAAGTTAGCCAGGCTTGTTGCAGTGGCAAAGCCAGTTTAGAGCAACACTGACTCCGAGAATATTCTCAGGTATGTCTGGATAGGTATTTAGTAAAGCCTAATGCTCTGTACTTTTGTTTTTATTTTATTTAAACAGAGTTTTATAGCTGTATTTTAAACTTTTTAACAAAAAAGTTTATTTTATACCTTAATAACTAGCAGGGTAATTGTTGTCTGTAGGTGGTGGGTTTAGATTAAAAATTAACAGGGTTCTGTGTGGGAGAGCAGGGTAAGACTTTAATTTACAGGGTGTAACTGTAATTATAATAGAATGCTAGGGCAATTAAAGTAGTTGTACGCAAGGGTACCAGCTTATTAAGGGGGCAGACTAAGGTGCCTTTAGAACCAGTTCAGCAGGATACATGTATTGTCACAGTAGACTTGTAAGGTAATAACCTTAGCCTATTATAAGATGGCCTCCAAGTTGTTTTTGTGGAGAGTGTTTGCAGGACAGCTTCATTCAGGCAGGAGATTCTGTTTATTAGTTATTTATGGGGTCTACCTAAAATAAAAACAGAACAGGAATGAGAACCTTTGTGAGAACCTTTCTGGCTACTACAGTTAACATATGTATATGTGTATATATATATATATATATATATATATATATATATATATATATATATATATATACATACATATACATATACACTTACACACACACACACACACACACACACACACACACACACACACACACACACAAACACACACATTGACATAATCATAAAACAAAAAGGGGGTGGGGCAGCAGTAATAATTTGTACATCTATTGTTACGGTAATTTTACTTATACAACTGTACTGTGTTCATCATATTGACGACTGCCTCAGTAGTCTTAGCTATATGGGTAGATTACCCTATCTTACAAAATCTAGGAGGTGGAAGGGGAAGTGTTCAAGTGCCCCCTTGAGAATAGTCCAAGCAAAGCTTGATCTAGATCTACACAATGAATCAAGCGTGTAGTGCTTTGTACAGAGGACCAAGCTGCTGTTTCTATAATACTTGTAGAATCCAACCCTTTCTGAAAAGTCATATAGGAAGCTAATGCTCTGACAGAGTGGGCCTTGACTCTGCCTGGAATTATTTTGTTATGGCAAGAATAACAAACTGTAATAGCCTGAGACAACCATTTGGAAATAGTCTTGTTTTGACAAAGGTTATCCCTTCTTCTTACCTTGAAGTGACAACTGATCAGAAGATCTGAAAGATTTTGTAATGTCAAGTTAGTACCCGATTTGTTTGTGAACATCCAAACTATGGATTATCTTTTCTCTCTCATTTTTAGGTTCAGGAAAGAAAACAGGTGGATGGATAGTTTGGCTTAATGTAATTCAGACACCTCTTTAGGTATAAAAGAAGGATTGGTTGCTAAATAAGCAGTCTTTGTGGAAAACGAGATAGGGTTGACTCACCATAAGAATTTCTAACTCAGACACTCTTCTTGCAGAGGTCACAGCAATCAGTAAAACAGTTTTCCATATTAAGAATCTCAAGTCAGCCAGATGAGCTGGTTTCAAATGGAGTATTAGCTTCTCTGACACAAAATTAATATTCCAAAAAGGACCCACTGGTTTTCTTGGAGGTTTCTTATGCAAAACCCCTTTCAAAACATTTGGGCATGAGAATGCATGAAAGATTAGGTAAAAGAACTTTGTACAAGGAGTAAGAAAGGCCAAAGAATAGTAAGTCATGCAAATACTGTAAAACCAGAGCAACACTAGCCCTGAATGGGTACTTGTTATGTTGTTGGCACCGACCACAAAAACCTTTTCCATTTGCTAATATTTGATTTTCTAGTGGCAGGCTTTCTTGCCTCCATTAGTACCTTCTGCACATCCTCAGTAAGCAGGTGCCTAAAGGAAATTAAAACCCTATCATCCATGCAGTCAGTTTAAGCTGACTTGGGTCAGGGTGTATCAAACACCTCTCTTCTTTTGTAAGTAGATCCATTCTGTGGACCCTGGCCATTTTCAAAAGCAGGGAGAACCCCAGATGCCTGGGCCATAAGGGAGTAACCACAATGCTTATAGGGATTCCTTCTGAATTTTGAGAAATATCCTGGATTTCAGTGGAAATGGAGGAAAAGAATACAGGAACATTCCTGTCCAAGGAAGGGAAAAGAAATTCCTCTTTCAGGCCTTCTTGGATGGAGTCCTGGAGCAGAATTTTGCCAGCTGATTGCTCAGAGAAGAGGCAAAGAGGTCTGCTTGAGGAACTCCACACAGATTAATCAAATCTTGGAAGACCTCTGATCTAGTTTCCATTCATGAGGGTCTGCTTTGTCCTGCTCATCTTTCCTGCCATATAGTTTTACTCTGAAGGAATATATGATGCCTGTAAAGTGCAACTGTGCTGTGAAGCTATATCCCAAGCTAACACAGCTAGTCTGCAAAGGGAGTAAGACCTAGATACCCTTTCCTTGTTGATATACCACATGACTGAGTATTGTCTGTAGCAACTTGAAGATGTCCAGTGGACCAAAGATAATTAAGAGAGTTGGGAGCCTTGATCAGAACAAACATCTCTTTTATATTTCTGTGCTTTCATCTGCCTTGGTGTTTCATACACCTTGTACTTTTATTCCTCCAGAAACTGCTGTCCAAGCAGAGCCCTAGGCATCTGTTTGAATAGGGGGAGAAGGGAAGACCTGGATTTAGGGAAATTTGCTATCTCCACCAAGTGATTTTCTTCTGACAAACCCCCAAAATGGGACTTGAAAAGCTAAAGGGTTTTGATGCTGGGACCAAAGAGACTTTAGGTGCCAATGTATCTTTCTCATGCTTACTCTTCCCAGGGGTATTACGAGAACCATAAATGCCATGAGACCCAAAATCCTGTGGTAGTCTCTCACACTGACCAAAGTCTGAGTGGAAAGCCTACGAAATAGATCTAGGCATTTTTTTTTTCCTGTGTAAGAAATGCTCGGTGTCTAGCAGATACCTCAATAACACAATCCTATATGATGGTGTCAAAAAAGACTTTTGAATGTTCTCTTGGAGTCCCAGCTTGTATAAGAGATTTCTCACCCAAGTGAGAGATTCCTGCCACTTTAAAAAAGACTCTGCAAAGGTAAGTCTGCAAGGTCTATGTTAAATATTCGAACGATTAAATGTTCAAATTACTAAAGATCGACCTTTAGTGATCGAACATTTAAATGTTCGAATATTTTAAAAAATTAAAAAAAATAAACTAAACAAAAAAAAAATTAAAGGGTGTAAGCAGGGGGGCAAGCCCTCCTGCACCTCCCACTTAGGGGGCTGCGCACCCACACCCCCGCTACTTAAATATACCAACTCCAAGATCATGCTACAGTGTAGGAAATGGGAAATTTTCCATTTCCGCACTGTAGGTCACTGAAGTGCGATCTCGGAGTTGGTATATTTAAGTAGCAGGGGGTGTGGGGGTGCAGGGGGGCTTTCTTTTTTTTTTTTTTTTTTTTTTTTGTAAATATTAATTTTCTATATGTTACAACATTTAATTGTTTGATCACTAATGGTCGATCATTGGTGGTTTGAACAATTAAGCATTTGGACAGATAACATAGACCCAGCCTGCATCGAGCTATAAATGGAACTAGACACTTTGTGAATGTACTTGGTGCAGTGGATAGTACAAAGGGTATACCATAGAACAGATAATGTGATCCAGAGGAACAAAACCTTAACACCTGAAGTCTGGATTAATAAGGATATGATGCTAAACATGTTTTGATAAGTGTTACCAGAAAACTTAAATGAGGAGGATGAGATAACAGGTTGTGAAGTGACAGCATTTGGAACTTGGGCAATATCACAAATTGGTTTAAAAAAAAGATCCAGAACTAGTCTCAAAACATTTTCTTTATTTGAAATTAAAAATATTCTTAAAAAATACATTTCCCAAACTGAGAAGGAAGAAATGGCTCTATCACTCAACATGTGTTGAAGAACCGGGGGAAACAGAGGAGTCTGACCTGGTAGATGAGGAATTACCCCCTAAAAAGGAGGAATTTTCTTCCACTGACATCTGTAACCTCAATGAATGATGTTCAGAACTCATTTGTCTGAACCTGTTTGTTAAAAAAGTGGAGATTAATACTTTCTGGAAGGGAAAAGAGACTGCCAGGGTGGATAGGAGACCAAGGTCCCTTAAACAGTCATTCTAACTTGTTAGACTGTTCTAGGTTGAGAAATTTCTGTTTTCTTTTAGGACCTTCCCCCTACCATTTCTTCTTAAGCATCCATTTGCCACCATTTTATGGAAACTGTTTATTTTTGTTTCTTGCCAAAATTGGATGAGGATTAAAGAATCCCTTAGAAAAATTGGAAAAGGAGGGCTGAAAAACCTTAGAAATTCCTTGCATCAGCTTACTCCTCTCATCACACATTGATAACCTCTGCAGCAGAAGGACCAAAAACTAATTCTCTAGTCAGTGGAAACTTAAAAAAAATCTTAATTTCATATCATCTGGGAGGTTCTGAAAACACAGCCAGGCAAATCCCCTCAAAACAGTACCAGTGGCCATAGCCTTGGAAGAAATATCAAGAGAGTCATACACGCACTTCAAACAATGAGTTCTGACCTTCAAAATAGAAGAAATTAAACCATTTAAAGCAATTTTTTCCTCAGAAGAAACTGCATACAAAACATCCCTCTTACTTTCATAATTAGTCATAATAAACTTTGCACTTAACCCAGACAATTCAAAATTCTGAAAGAAGCATACAATTTTTCCCCATATGTATAAATTATTTTCCCATCCATGTAGGATTGGAATTAGCTAAATGATTAGCAGCAACAAAACTAAATTTATAGCTGCTGGGTCAGGTTTGGTATAAGTGTATAAAAACTTAAAAGACTCAGGAAATGTATACAATATATATCGGTCTTTTTAGGGTCAACAGGGTGACTGTCAGAAAAACTGCAAGCAGTGATACACACATCCTCCAAAGCTGATAGCACTCAGTGGATGGGTAAGGTGCTGGAAATTCCATCTGTAACAGTTCACAGTATTTCCTGAGAGCCTGTGAAATCTCAGTGTTCTCACACTGCAAACACTGGTACGTTCTGGAAACTGAAGCAGAAAAACAGAAACCCCCAACAGGGAGAATCAGATACTGTGCTCTTCTCTCCTCTTGAGTTTGAATTGGATATCTGAGGAGAAAACACTGCATCTAACCCTTCATCTTCGTATCCATACTCAGAATCTTGAATCTCTTCAGGAAAGCGACACCCTTCTTCCTTTTACCAGAAACCACCTTATAAGAAGGATCAATAGTCTGAATTAGAGAATGAGCTAGATCTAGCAAACTATTCATGTCTAGTGAAATTTGAGAAAGAATAGATATATGTTTAGTTTTCTGTTTTGTTTTGACAGGAAAATGGGGCCAACTGTGTTGTTAATGGCAGCTGCAGCTTCCCCAGGGATGTGTACAATGGAAAAACCTGGCCTGTTTCCTCTCCCAGGATTAACAAGAGTGACCCCCATTAGCCCATTGAGGGGACCCCAACAGCCACAGAGGATGTAGCTAACCCCAAGTCCACAGTGGCTATAGGTGCTATACCAAAAGGAAGCAGGGTAAAGATCAGTAGTCTGAAGAACAAACTTTAGCCTCAAAAAAGTTACTCACCTGCAGATGAGGCAAATTGCTAACCTGCAGTGGTGGCAAAAGGTGTATGCTTTATTTTTTTCTTTTTGTAGCTTGAGAAGTACAGACCATGTGACATGCGACTTTACTACAAAAATAAGGGGTGGGAGCTTGGCATAATGGTTAAGGTGTTTACCTTACAGATACAATGTGCAGGGTTTGATTCTCACATGGAGTAATTGGCTAGGCTTAAAATGGCCCATAAGGGCAATTAGCCTAATACTAATCTAAATACCACAGATAGTTTGTTCCATGGTCAAGATGAAACTTGTGCCTCTCTACCAGGGAAATCAAGCAACATTAGCCAGTAAAAAATGTAAAGTTGTTAAAAGTCAATTTTCCCACAAAACCACATAAAATGGCACTTTAATACATTTTGCAAGCCCCAGAAAGTAAAATATGAACAATTCCTCCACTGAAAATTATTATTTTAATACATTTTGCCAGCCCCAGAAAGTAAAATAGACACAAGTCCTCCAGAGAAAATTATTTAACTACTTATAAACTAACAGGAAAAAAAGCATGCTCCCATTTCAAAGTACAGTTAAGTCTCATGACAGTCCATTAAAACACAACTATTGATTAAAAATAACTTTCTTAAGCAGGAAAAGTCACTAAAACAATGTTTATAAGTGGAAGGCTTCTCCCCAAATGGAACTTACCTTTCCAGCAAAGGAACAGCATAAGCCAAATATAGGCATTCCAAAGTCATAAAAAAGCACTCTCTTTGGAGGCAGGAATGCTCTAAAAGGCTTGACACTCAAACCTCTGTCTTTAAGCAGCTCAGCTCAAGCTACCTAATGGTTTGAGTGTGTGGAAGGTGCCCTGAAATTTTGGGAGCTGGCTGGCTATTTTATCTGTGGCAGAATATAACCCATATAGCTAAGGCTACTGCAGCAGTGAACAATATGATGAACATCAGTGGCTGTCCCTTGCCTGCCCAGGGCTCTCCAACAGCTAGAGAGGATATGTCTAACCCCTAATCTGTGGTAGCTGTACGAACTATATTACAGGGAGCCAAGGAAAATGATGAATGGTCTGAGGAGCCAGAAATGGCCACAGCGGTCACCATTCTGCAGCTGAGATATTTTAGCAGCCTGCTATCGTGGCAAAGGCTGTTTATTAATTTTCTTTTGGAAACTGGTAGAAGGAGAACTTTGGAACTGGTAGGCTGTTTCATGGTAAAGCCCCAAAAGGTGCCTGATTCCTGGCGAAGCCTGGCAACAGTTGTCAGTAAAACAGGTAAGTAGTAAAAAAGTAACTTTTTCCACAAAAAGGAGGAAAAAGCACTTAAGTCACTTACTCCAGCCCTCCTTAAATAAAATAATACAACTTTTACCTCAGAAAAAAGTAGTTTTGAGGGACATGCTCAAGACGGTGAATAGTTAACAGCACTGTTTTTAGCACTGTTTCATTTTAACATTTCTGAAGGACATTTGCTATAAAAACTCAAATAGACTGTTTCAAAACTTGATGAATTTATAGTTGAACATCTGCTGAAAAATTTGCTACAGAAATAACAAGTTTGAAACTATTTTACTTACTTTTTCCTGCCAAAAAAACTAGAAATAACTAATTGTCTCAGAATGAGCCACCCTACATCTACATCCAGTGTACAGGACAGTACAATGAAAAAAGACATACAGGCTATGCTAAATAATATCAATGAGTTATCTGTAAAGATAGCTAAATTAAAAAGCAAAATGGACAAATTTAAAGAGAAATTTAAAAAACAAGGTGAAGTGTTGAGTGAATCTCTTAAACACCAATTATCACAAATCTCAAGTATAGAACAGGCACTGTCTGACTTTAATGGAAGATTACTTGAAAATGAGAATAACACTGAATTTCTTCTGAAACAAAACTTATTTTTTGGGAAAAATAGAAGACTTACACAACAGATCTACAAGGAATAACATCAGCATTTATGACATTTCTGAAAAAGAAGAGGGAGAGAATATGATACAATTCCTTAATGCCTGGCTGCCTAAAACTTTGAATCTGCCTGAAGCTTTTTTCTTTGGCATTGAAAGGGTGCATAGATTACTTTCTAACTCATGTTTAAAAAAATAAAACATCTTCACCAAGGTCAGTGATCATAAGATATTTCTCAAGTCAAGATAAGGATTTAGTCTTAAAAATTGCATGGAGAAATTATCCAGTCAAAATTAAAGAAAATACTATAAGGTTTGACAATGACTATTCAATACCAGTGATGTCAAAGAGAAAAGTATGTGTGCCACTTTTTAAAAGCTTAAAGAAAAACAAAATATTAAACCACCAGTCTTGTTTCCAACAAAACTAAGGATTTACCTTCCATAAGGAAAGAAGATTTTTAACACATTGGAAGATGCAATGGACTTCATACAGAAACGCAAAATCCTAGAAAAAAAAAACAGAAGAAATGGACTGGAATCTATCAACATCTTTGAATAGAAATGGAACAAGAGATGGATGGTTAATAAAAGACAAAAACAGTAAAATACTAAAGGACAAATGAAAATCAATGTATTTCATGGTTTTGAATTCTTATTAATGTAAAGAAGTACTTGAATACTTATGAACAGGTGCTGAATATTATTTTTTACAAGGTAAATCATTTCTTTCTTTCTTTGCTACATATGGCTACTAGTTCCTTTTAAAAATGTTTGAATTTGAGTCTTTTAGCTATATATGATATTAAATCCACTTATTTTCATTTAGAGTTTAAAATGTTAAACTATTTTTTTTATTAAAAGTTAATCATTATCATGATTAAACTTATGTTAGCTGGCACACTTTCTGATATCATGGCATAGCTGAGTAATGTACTATTAAATATAATACAAGCTGCAACAGATGATGCTAAAGATGCATGTTAAGTTACATTCTAGGTTCTTTAAATGGTCCAGTAATATGCTACTGATAGTATACTTGACATGCAATAGCACCCAGGAAATACATGCTATGTTATAAACAAAGTATAAAAAAAATAGCTTTTTACAAATATAAAAGTTACTAGTGAAATTATATCAAATAATTAAAGTAACATTTACACTTTTACAAGTTAAACCTGGATCACACATAACTGTCATTCTTGTAATGCAAGTTTATATGCTATGTCTCCTTTAAAAATGACAGTCTGCTTTACATTAAACATCTCATACAATAGTGATTGCTGAATCATTAAATGTTATTGCTTTGAGTACAGTGGCTTTTTAGTTGTTGGGATACTTTGATATGTTTTTCTTGGGTTTTCTGATGGTTTGGGGGGCTTGAGGGATTGATGTGTGGTATTGAGGTGGCTTGGATTGCCTTGTGAGCATCTTTGTGTGAATTATAACTGATGGACTGTTCATTTTCAAGCTCTTATCATGAAAACCAGCTTGAAACAATTTAGAGTCAGGAGCACTTTTGTGATGCTGCGGGAGATCTGAAAATACAAGATAGATAATAAGCAAAAGACATGAGTTGCATTCTAAACCACTCTCGGTTATTTCATAGTTCTGAATGCTTGCTGCTGATAGTATACTTCACATGTAATAGCACCCAACAAAGTTATGTTATGTTATAAACAAAGTATAAAAAAATATAGGTTCTTACATGTATAAAAGTTATTAGTGGAATGTTATCAAATACTCAGAGTAACATTTACACTTTTACAAGTTAAACCTGGATCACATATAACTGTCATTCTTTAATGCAAGTTTATATGCTATGAAACCTTTAGAAAATGACAGTCTGCTTTACATTAAACATCTCATGCAAATAGTGCTTACTGAATCATTATTGTTGTTTCTTTAAATACAGTAGATTTTAGTGGTTAACATATTTTGAAATGTTTTTGTTTTTTAGTGGTTTGGAAGGGTTTGTGGGATTGATGTATAAAGCAGATGTGGCTTGGATTCACTCGTGAAAGTTTTTGTGTGAACTGGAGCTGATGAACTGTTCATTTGCAAGCCCTTGTCATAAGGACCAGCTTGAAGCAGCTTAGTTAGAGTCATGAGCACATTGACATGCTGCAGGAGTTCTGAAAAGTCTAAGAACTGTCCAGGTTACTTCTTCCTGTCGAAAAGTAAGTATTCATAATATTTTGAATCATATGCTAAGATGTCAATGAATACAAGTTAGATATTAAGAAAAAGACAGTGAAGTGCATTCCAAACCACCATCAGTTATTAAATAGTTCTGAATGCTTGCAGTACATCAAAAGGATAGTTTATATACTAGCCTATAGCATGAATCTTCTGATAAAAATTTAGGATGGTGTTTCTCTGTTGTTGTCTCTTTTTAATGACAAAAAAAATAATATCTCAAAATAATTTATTATGGAAAGTTTGAATCTTAAAAGGGAATATTTTTCAGATGTTTGTTCAGATATTGTTAGACATAACATTTAAGGAAAAATTAGGACTAATTCTAACAGTACAACTACATTAAAGAGTATCAACTATATAAGGGTAAATATAAATGTTCTATTATATGATACTCTGCACTAGGATTATAGCTAAAATATAAAATCTAAGAATATAGCAATAGTATAAAACATAGTATACAAACAAAAATAAAAAGAGATCAAAATAAATAAATATGCACATAGTTAAAGAATACAAATACTTCTATAAAGGTGGCATAGTAGTCAAAGTGTTCACCTTATAGGCACAAGGCACAGGGTTTGATTCATATGGGTTTGGAATGGCCCACCAGAATAGTTAGCCTGGTACTAATTTATGAAATTATGATCCTATGAACAACTTTACACATAGTAAATACAATAGAAAAATATAAACCCATCTGACCTATAAATTAATAAATATGAAAATAACAACTGACTTTCTTCCTATAGTAGACCAGGGAGATAATGTGAGGTACAGGGAAAGATGAATAGGGAAAGATGATTGTAGAGATATTCAGTTTGGTCAGCTTATAATAAAGACTATGAACACCTGTTTAACTTTTCTTATTCATAATAATTCACTGATGGGCTTTTTAAGATGATACATACTAAAAATATACACATTAATATGACTTAGAAGAATGAACTAAGCGTTGTTAGTCTAATCAAGAGTTTGAGAGGTAGTTTATTTGTCTTTTTCAACAAACTATGAATAAGTTATTCCATGGTAAAATGTTTTAGAGTTATATTATTCCACGGTGGTGCAGCGGTAGCATTGTTGCCTCACAGCAAGAGGTTCTCCCATTCGATTCTTGGCTGGAGTGCAGGGAGTGCCTTCTGTGTGGAGTCTGCATGTCCTCCCCACAGATGGGTGGGTTTTCAAAAGACATGCATAAATGGGCGTGCCTTCATTGAAGGTTGAACGTCAAGCTGGCACCTCGGCATTCGTGAAAATCTACTGCCAATCATTAGCGGACCGGAGTTTCTCTGTGGTGACCTCTAACCGGAAAAAGCTGAAAGACAACAACAACAACATTATTAGGCGATTTTGTTGCTTCAAAAGTTTTGCCAAGAGTTGAATATGTCATATTGTTATATAAAAAGTATGTAATAAGTTCTGGACATGAAGTGATTTCATTATAGCTGTGTTTTTTTCTCTCTTATATAAATGTATGATTTTGAATGCATATCTATTAATATTAATGGACTAAATAATCCAGTAAAGAGGGGGAGTCTATTCAAATATTGTAATTACATAAAGCTCAAATAGTATTTCTACAGGAAACATGTTTACTTGATAAGGATGCAAATAAACTTTCATTAAAGAATTATTTGGTTTTAGCAAGTTCTGGCTTTTGTGGTAAAAGAAGAGGCACCCCCATTTCAAGGAAATACCCACCAGCAATGCCTAAAGTAAAATATATCTATGATAATAAAAATGGTAAGTTAAACATTGTTATAACTGAGTGGAACAGAAAACTACATACATTGGTGAACTCTTATTGGATTCCAGCTGTTGGAGCTAAAGATGCAAAAAATTACCTAGACACTATAGCCTATTACACAAAAGGAGAAGTCATAATGGCTGGTGGTTTTAATTGCATTTTATCAGAAAAAGATTCCACTGCAGATAGAAACCTGAGTATCACATCTTCAGCCAAACACTTCATGAATTTTGTAAATCTTATGAATTTAAAGGATATATATGAGGTAAGGAAAACAAACTCACTTCAATTTACCCATTATTCATACAGATATGGAACACAAACAAATACTGATAAAATGTTTGTCTCAATCTGTTATCACATATCAGAGAAGTTTCAATAGTTTAATGTCCATTATTAGACCATAATGCTATAATCTTTAATATTATTTTAAAAACTTACAATGTAATATGTCACAGGAGATTATTCAAGATTCAAAAAAGGCTTACTTAAATGGAAGAGTTACATGCTGATATATAAATAAAACAAGAGAAATGGACAAAGAATAAAATACACTATAGGCCAAAAGAGACAAACTAAAGTTAAATGTAAAACCAAACGACATTATCAGTCAGTCTGAACTTAAAAACTTGAATACAAAATATTTTAAAATTATAAATCATAAAATTTCAATAAACCTAAAAAAACTTAAACTCCAGGCATATTCAGTAAACCAAAAAAATTCCAGCAACCTTGGATCCTGGTAAAAACGATTTTATTGCAGAATGTACAAAATAAAATAAAGTAAAAACAAAACAACCTAGACCATCAAAGATACCTTGTAGTACTAAGCGCATTCTCCCTCTAGAAAGTAAACGGGCATCCTCAGAGTACAAAAAACCAATTCACAGTCCTTCCCTTATATACTAATTTTTGAAAATGAGTGATTGAATAATTGAATCAATTTAAACTTAATTCATTAATTAACAACAAAAATAGTTTGTTAACCTTGGTCTATGATACACACATTAGTTAAAACTGTTGCAGAGGTTAAAAGAAGCAAAACAGTATTAAAACAGTAGTATGCTCAAGGAAAAAATTGAAATACAAACTATATATATATATTGTACTAAAATAAATGTATATGTATATATAAATGTTTGCATGTTAAAATATTTTTTAAAAATATTTTTTAAAATACTTAAATAATGAATTATTAATGTTAAAATATTGAAATCATCAATAGTTACTCATGTATATCAAATAATGTAACAATATATATATATATTAAATATAAAATTGTAAATTGGAATAATGTATTAATATATTAATAAATTAATTAAATTATGTAATACTGTAATATGAAATATAAATAAGTGTAAAAATATATTGTGTGATAGTATAAATTAGCATAAAAAAGTATAAAAACTAAGATACACTAACTGAAGAATGTCACGAATAAAAACTAATTGTTGTGTGTAAATAAATAATGAAATATTCATATCGTATAATATACATATCATATAAAATGTGATTTCAACTTGAGTATACTTGATATAGAGATATGTTCATTGATGCCCGGCCATTGACTCGCATTTAAACGTAATTGCCATATACATTCCTTTGCTTCAAGCATTACTTTCTCATCTCCCCCTTTGTGAACATTGTGAGGGATTCTGTCAATGACAAAAAACAAAAATCTTTTAAAATTGTTACATTTAACACTGTGGTTGTAAAGAGCACTTGTTTTTTTATGTTTTTTAATATCTCTCAAATGTTCTGTGATACATTGTTTTAGCTTCCTAATCGTTTTACCGATATAGAAAGCCGAACAAACAGTACAAGACGCTGCATAGACAACCATGGATGAATTGCAGTTGCAATGGCTGGGACAACGAATAGTTTTGGCAAAGTGAGCTATAGTAATAAAAGGACTGTCATATATATATCTACAAATGTGACATGCCCCACATCTAGTCATCTTAGATTTCTTAAAATTGTCTGTTTTGCAACTTTTTTCAAAAAGATTTTTAAGGTTGTTACCTCTGCTGTATGTCAATTTGGGTTGACTACCCAAAATATCCACTCATTCGGCATCACCTTTAATAGTACTAAACCATGTTTCCTGAATTATGTTAGCTATTTTTTGTGATATCTCATTGTAAGGAATGATGCAAGTATCATGTCTTGCCAATACAGGATGTAGACCATCAGAATTAGGTAATCCATGTTTTATAATTGGTTTATAACATGTTGATCTCTTGTGTATAATCTCTTTACTAATTAAGGTAACAAATTCATATGGATATCCTCTGGTAAAAAACATATTACTCAACTTTTGCAACTCATTTAGAAATACAGTGTCCTCACTAGTAATTTTCGACAGTCTAACCATCTGTCCCTTGACTAGATGGCAGCTGTCGAAATGTAAAATGAGTTGGAATATGTTGTCTTCCTGAAAATATTGGACTCAAACTGACGATTCTTTATTGTCAACGCATTATCTAAAAATTCACAATGGTTTGTAAAGATATGACTGGTGAATTTTAAAAATGTAGTAGTGTTTAAGTAAACTATAAAATCAGTAAACCCTTCCTTGGACTCTGCAACAGTTTTAACTAATGTGTGTATCATAGACCAAGGTTAACAAACTATTTTTGTTGTTAATTAATGAATTAAGTTTAAATTGATTCAATTATTCAATCACTCATTTTCAAAAATTAGTATATAAGGGAAGGACTGTGAATTGGTTTTTTGTACTCTGAGGATGCCCGTTTACTTTCTAGAGGGAGAAAGCGCTTAGTACTACAAGGTACCTTTGATGGTCTAGGTTGTTTTGTTTTTACTTTATTTTATTTTGTACATTCTGCAATAAAATCATTTTTACCAGGATCCAAGGTTGCTGGAATTTTTTTTGCTTACAAGTTGTTGGCGTTTGGAACTGGTTCAGTCACTTATATTCAGTAAACCCTTTAAGACTGCATAACCTTGCTCTTAGATCAAACAAAATGAATAAACTAAACCATATAAAAGAAATTATAATACAAATAAACAATAAGAAAAATAAAGTAGAACAGATATTAAAGGTATTCTTGAGGGCTTTAAAATATTTTATGAAACTATAACATAGATAATGATGATATATTTGAAACTTTTCTAAGGGAAAAACAAATAATACAATAAAATGTTAACAAATAAAAAATGATAGATCATTCACTTTAACAGAATTAAAAGATCAAATAAAAAAGTTAAAAATAATAAGGCACTGGGGTTAGATGGTCTTATACCAAACTATATGAAATGGTATACATGCATTTGATCGACTGGTGGATGGTCGATTGGGTATTGTCGAAAGCAGTTTGACAAATTCTCAAAAAAAGCGATTGCAAGAGTTGCGAATTGCAAAATATTGCCCCCTTTTTTACCCATGGTTGCACTCATTTAGGTGGTAGAGTGGTCAGAAATGTCAAATTCATTGTTGTTTATGACATTCTGACCATTCAGCATTACAAGATCCGTGCATAAAAGTCAGTGTTATACCCGATCGGGCAATGTGCACTCGATCAAATGAATGTAAACCTATAAAATACTACTGGATGATGCAGTTAAAATATTAGACATGGTCTATAGAGAAATAAAAATAACTGCTGAAGTCCCCCCATTATGGAAATAATTCCTTATATCAACTATTTTAAAACAAGATAATGATCCTACAAAGTGTTCATCATACAGACCCATTTCACTTTTAAATGTGGACTATAAGATGTTCATCTCCATTTTAGGTAATATAATGACTCTATTTCTACCTAAACTAATTAACAATGATCAGATTGGATTTATTTTAAATAGAAAAGTACAGGATAATCTAATAAGAATAATACATTAATAGACTACACAAATACAAATAAAAAATAACTTTCTATCATTAGTCTCAATTTAGATAAGGCTTTTGACTCAGTTAATTGGTTGTACCTGATTAAAACACTTAAAGTGTATAATTTCTCACATGAGCTAATTACATTCATTTCTAAGTTTTACAATAACTCTTGTGCTTATGTTAAAATAAGTTATTTTCTTTCTAATTCATTTAAATTACAAAAAGGCACAAACAAGGCTGTCCATTATCACCTTTACTTTTTGCATTAGCTATAGAACCCTTTGCTAACAGTATTAGATCCAATAAAAACATTAATGGGCTCAAAATAAAATAAAATTTCCAACAAAATATTTAACTCTTTGCTGATATTTTACTAAAAATAGGAAATATAGAAAATTCATTAGAACATATAATTAGTTCTATGACTCAGTTTGAAGAAATCTCAAACTTAAGATTTAATCATAATAAAACATTAATAAGTAATAACAAACTAAAAAAATATATACAAAAAAAATCTAACTTCAACTGGAATAGCAATCAAATGAAATACCTTGGTATAACCATTATGTCTAATTGTAAAGAAATAATACAAACTTTCAACAGGTTGTTGATAAAATTTTAAGTTTATTCACAAATTAGAACAAATTTTTCTTTTTCATGGAAGAACAATTAATGCTTATTAAGATTGCAATTCTCCCTAAAATATTGTTTGTCTTACAATCTTTAGTACTATCTCCACAAAAAAAAATGATGACAAAGATAAATAATACTCTAATTAAAATTTTTGGGCATTCTAATAAACCAAGAGTTTCATTTGATTGGCACAGAAAAGGCTGTGATAATGGTAGACTAGGATTCCCTGATATTTAAGTGTATGCCACTTCAACAATTGTAAAAGTTATAGAATTGTGGATCAGTTCATCTTATGAGTCAAAATGGAAACAAATACATTGATAAATAATATTACTAAATCACAACCAGTCATAAACAAATCGTCCCTAATAGTTTTATCTAGTTATTAAAAAAATTGCGTAAATGGAATTACATCCTCTTCTCAAATTCCCTATTTAAAGAACATAACTGCCTCATACCAGAAGTTCACATATTCTAACCATTGTATTAAAGACTTAATATTTTCTGTTTCCAATTGCATATACGAATGATTGCTTAAACACTCATAACTTCAAAAAAATATTAGTATTGAAACAACAAAGTAACTTAATTTACTGGCATCAGTTCTTAAATGGTACTGATATATATTGTGTACATACAATCAATATTCTGAGAATTGGTTAAGTTTACAAATATTTAGAGACTTTGTGAACACAGAGATAAATAAGATATTTAACTTAGATAAGCAATCATTCCCCAAATTGTTGGGATTCTTAATAAATATCAATAATAATGCAATGAAAAATTAATCATATTTGTCACAAATGTATAACATTCTTAAGTCAGATTTCACATGTTTAAATGATTCCTATTGGAGCTATTCCTCAAAAATTAATAATGAAGACTTCTATGAAGAATGCAAGAAAACAATATTAAAATCTGCAAATAAAACCACATCTTTGTTATGCTGGAAAATTGTCACTTGGAAATTCTTACACACAGCTTTTGTCACTCCCAACAAAATTACAATTATGTACAAATCAAATAGAATTAAATGCTGGAAATGTGATTCTAAAATAATAGCTGATTGGGTGCATATGGTATTTGAATGTGACGTTATCTCCCTTGTTTGGAAAGAAATTAATAACTTTATTCAAGCTCTATGGTCAGATAGATGTAATATTTCTAAATCTTTAGTTTTATTTAATGCTCCATTTCCTGAGATAATTCTAAAAAAACCCAACTGCCTCTTCTTTACTCTGTTCTTGATACAACCAGAAAAGTATTTACTAAAAATTGTAAAAGTAAAGTTTCTCTAGTGTTGAATTTATTAGTATAGCAAAAATTGTTTGCAGTAGTGATCTGCATATAATAAAGATGAGAACTTCTAATATTACACAGTCATATAAATCTTGGCTTAAACTTAAAGACTTGCTTGAAAATGTTGTTATGTATAACTTTGATGTATTGATCAGCTGTAAACTTATGTAAACAGTTGTTTGTTTTATAATTGATCTACTGTTTTAAAACCAAATAAAAAATTAAAAAAAGAAAAAAGTAGTTTAGATTAGTTTTAACAAAAGTAAACAGTAGCATCTCTGTTTCAAAGTTGTTAAAAGTCACATAACAGTCAATAAAAACATTGTTTCCAAGCTTAGAAATTATAATTTTACAGAAAAAAGTTAAACTTCTGTCACAAAAATACAATTAGGAATTTTTTTTCAAAAAGGGAACTTATCTGCTCAACAATGCAAAGCATAAGCCAACAGTCAATACTTGAAAGCACAGAACAGGAGTTCTGTTCACAAGCAGGAATGCTTAGAAGGGCTTGGTGCCCAAAACACTCTTTTCTTCAGCTCAGCTTCTGCTGAATAACAGTCTCAATGCATAAAAGGTACCCTTGAAGCTCTGACAGCTGGTCAGTTGTTATAGCCGTAGCAGGATATAACCCATACCCAGGCTAGTATAGCAGTGATTATAATGATAAACACTGTTAAGGTATTCCATCTGGTGAGAGGAAGCCCATATGCTTCCTGTTGCTAAACAGAAAAAAAACTGGCAGTGTTGGTAATGGCAATCAATACTTTCTGGACCAGTGTGAAACAGCTGCTGCTATGGCAGACACAATGGTAGAGTAGGTTGTATTAGGAGAGGTTTAACTGCAGGTGTGCAAGGAAGTTAAGCCACTTGTATATGGTTCTAGTGAGACAGGAGTTTGAGTACAAACTATGGTTCTGTGAGCCTTGTACGAAAAGGAATTGTATTCATAGGCAGTATTCAAAGAAGAGTAACCACATGATTGAGATAATGGAAAACAGCAAGACAAAACAACGGAGACGTTTAAGAAGCAAGGGATTAGGTAGAAAGAGAGGGGACACATTGTGAGTGGGTTTCACAGGGGCAGCTAATGGGTACTACCTGCTACATCTGGGCAGACTTGATGGTTGTTTTAAATCTGCTTCTGTCAACATTTTGCATGTATATAAACTATACAGTCAGAAAAGTGCAGATTAAGGTTGATACTTATATTTACTTTTTATAACCAAAAAACTCTATAAAAAGTTGTACTCACAGGCAAATAAAAACAACAAAACATACCACAGAAGTCACAGTGAATAGTTTTAATCCTGTTTCAGTGCATTCATTTCAAAAACTACAGGACCTTCTTCAGAAACAGTAAACAACTTCCTGGATGCATTTAAATTTTTACTTTATTTTATTTGATTTTACATTTGTTGACTGGGAAAGTCTGACTAGGACATAGCCTATTTTCAGTGGAGGCCCGGGGAAAAATGCTCCAGATGCATGTTTTCGGATTGTGGGAGGAAACCGGAGTACCCGGAAAAAAAACACCCAAACACAGGGAGAACATACAAACTCCACATAGAAGGCACTCCAGCTGAGAATCAAACCAGAGAACCTCTTGCTGTGAGGCAACAACAATAACCGCTGCACCACTGCGCCACCCTAAAAAGCCAAAAAGCCACCAAAATGAGAAAAAAATAAAGTGACAGTGAGAGACAATTATAATTGTGAAACAAAAGGGGCTGTTTACATTGCCTTTTGTTCTTCCTGTCCAGTATTTTATATTGACAATACTATTGGGGCATTGAGAAAAAAAAAATTACCAGCACGTTTATGTGATTAAAAAGTAACACAATGTAAATGTTCTATATAAACAGTCTATTATATATAAAAACGTTAATACATTTGTTTATACAGTCCTTGAGAAAGTCCCATTGCCTATTGGGGTGGGGGTCTGGGAGCTCCGTTTAGAGCAACATGAGCTTTTTTGGCAACTACTTTTGAAAGAAAGGGGTTTACACTGGAATAAATTATTTTATTTCCATTAAGCTTGCACTTAAAACTAAAGTTGCTAGTATTTGATTATGTATCTAGTTGACCTATATACATTTTTTAAACTTTATACTATTTTTAGGATTTTATTAATTGTCAGTTATTTCTTCTATTTCTACTAGGTGTCTGACACTATCTTTTTAACTTAAATTATTTCTGAGTTTGGTTTGCAGTATTGTGTGTACACACTTTTTCAAAGCACTGTCACTTTATTTTTTTCTCATTTTGGCACCTTTATGGCTTTTTTAAATGCATCCAGGAAGTTGTTTTACTGTTTCTGAAGAAGTTGCTGTAGTTTTTGGAATGAAAGCACCAAGACAGGATTAAAACTATTTACTGTGACATCTCTGTGGCATTTTGTTGTTTTTACTTTCCAGATTACCAACACATATCTTTTTCTGGTTTCTTCAGCTGCCTGTGGAGCTACATAAAAATAAGCAATAATATACTGGTAAAGGACTGGAAATAGCATAGTTCACTGGGAACACTGTAGTGGTCTGATAAGTATATTTATGAATCGTTTTTCACTACAATAAATTAATTAATATATGCCAAAAGTTAAGCTCTGACCTAACAGACTGTAACATACTTTAAGGTTATATAAGCATTTATTAACTCATGTTATATGGCGAGTAGACTTATTCAGAAAGGACTCTGTTCAGCAACAACTTAAAAACTTTACAAAAATAATGAACACTGATATGTGTATGATAGTTTTACACAATGGGTTTTTATATGCTACCTTCTGTACATAACTACATATAGTTTGCTGACAGCCACACTCATTGGCAGCTTATCTAGCTAAAACATGGCATTTAAAAGTTCGGTTATAGAAGTTTCTGGGTTGATACCAAGCTGGGATGTATTTCAAAACAGATTTATATGTGAGGTATTTTTTAGCCATGAGGTGAAAGAGTGCAGGTCATGGGCACTAAACGAGCAAAGACTTTTATTCACATGGAAAGTCTTCTTTTTTTGGAACTCTTCATTAACTCTTTCATGGCAAACCTGTCAGCCTATGAATTTGGATGGGGAAAGTGTACTGAATGGATGGTCTGAAAAATAGGGCATGGGTGAGAGAGGTCTGAAAAAGTGAATGTGTTAGACTAGACTAGTGATTTAAGTCCATTAATTTAAATAAGTAATTTAAGTATCTAATAAAAAGACAGCCTATACTGTTCTATTAGGTGCATCTGAACAGTGCTCATAATGAAAATAAAGACGTATAAAGTTGTAGATGTCACTAAGGATAATTTGTGGCCAAACAGTGTTTTCAGAAGCCAAGGCAAGGATAAGGAGTCAAGGGTTATGTATTTGCCTGAAAGGAACAAGGCTTCTGTTGAAAAAAAAAAAAAAACTTGATAATTCTGTATGGCAATTGTATCTGCGTTTCAACTCTGTAATTAAAACATTTAATATGAAGATAAGGAAAATGGGGGGATCCAACTAAATGCTCATATATTTACATGATTGATCAGTTCCTGTGGAATGGACTATGCATTTGATATGTGCCATGGTAAAGAAAAGAGTGTTGTAACAGTACAGCGCAACATCTTCTTAGTTTTAACTGTAATAATGAAGTGACTAGTGGGTTCCTAGTGAGATGCTTGAGGATCTTGTCCAAGGGGATATAAGACTTGGCAGAATTTTGACTGAACCTAAAGCTGACAATGTCATAAGTATACAGAACTACATTAAGCTGTGTTATGAAAAAGGTTAATGAAAATATTCAAAAATAGGATATCAATACTGATCTTTGGGGGTGTGCCAATAAAGAAAGGTAGAGCACAGAAACAGGAAAGTAAACATATTTTCTTCTAGTACTATTGTGTAGGTCACTGTTAAATCAGACTGAAATGTTAGTGTCAGGATCAAAGGAAGGATGAATGTGGAGAAGGAGAGTAAGTTTGGAGTTTGAATTGACAGTTTTAGTCAAGTCAGCAAGGAGTGTCCTTGTCAGCAAGCCCTAGTCTATGCTTTTATAGATTTTATTGAATGAAGATGAGGAAGGCAGTGGCAATTGTATTACTGCCTGTAAAGCCATGCTGTTAACTACTTAATGTGCATTTTTTTTATTAAAGCATACCTGCACAACAACTCGCCCAACAGAGCTCTCTATACTTCTTGCAGATTACAAACTCAAGCTTCTCTTTTATCTGCAGATTACTGAAGTGTCACAATGTTCTACTGCTCTTACATAGCTGAGTGACCTATTTTATGGAACTATTTTGGGCACCTTAAAGTTAAAATTTAACATTATAGTGGCACCACATGAAGTGTTGTGTAAACAATGTAGACTGATTTTTTTCCAACACTTCATGTTACTAATGTCACACAGTATTGACTCCTAGTATGTGATGACATAAGTGGTGTGGTTGTGGGATATAGACGTTATTTATGCCCTCTTGAATACCTTTGCAGAACCTCTCCACAACTCATTTCAGTTGTTCGTGTCACAGACTTACAACCCTCTTTGTGGAAAGGTACATTGAGTGATCCATAGAATACTTACTTCAGTGCAGTCTACTATCTTTCTCTTCTCCTCACCCCTTGCCCTTTGTCTTCAGGCTGAACTCTTCACATCTCCATGACAAGATTCTGTTCATCTGCACATGTTCTTCTCTCTATTCTGGTATGCAATATGAAAAGCTTTAGTTCCTTTAGTCTCTAAGCATATACTTCTCCTTCACATCAGTCTGATATCTCTTTCAAATTTATTGTGACTTATTCATGCTCTAGCTCCTTGATTATCAATTGGTCAAGATGTATTTCTTCAAATTGTTGTTTCCACAGCAGCTGTTCATGCGCCATCTACTGTAGCAATGTGTAAAGGCCCGAAGGTATGCTATACAACTGAGGTTGAAAGACAGCAGAAGAATAAGAGTGATCATTATTTACACTCTAAAAATGAATGACAATTCTTTCTCTCAGTCACAGCAATTCTGGAGTGAAAATGTATTAGTAAGAAGGGTGTAGGTGCAGGAAGAAGCTTTCTTACCTGCAAAACCATTATTTTTGTGTCTGCACACTGGCATATGTTCCCTAACTCCACAAATACATATGTGTAGGGTTTCTGTGTACTTGAGGTAATGTTATTCATAATGAAATGTACAACCTTTTGTATTTAGAAGTTGTAAATTTCAAGTCTGCATAGCTGACACCCCCTTTCCGTCTATGAACTAAATGCATTACTCAAGGTGTGATCTAATCAAGACGTGATAGAGTGGGAGCATTAATTTTTTTGTTTCTGAAATTTATACTATCCTAGAGTATACATCATTCTGCCTTCTGCTGTCAGTGAATCTCAATTTGCTCCTGGTGGTCCAGTCCAGGTGTAATCAGTGCCCCTGGATCCTTTCCCACCTCTGCTGCCAAGTTCCAGATGATACTTCACACCAGGACTGCTGTGGCCCAAGTAATCTACTTTGCATTTATTTGTGCTGAACCATCTGTCTGCCCACTTGGCTACCTTTCTAAATCCTATGTTACACATTTCCCCTCATCTCCAAGTGCTACACCTACATTATATCATTAGGAAACAGGATGTTTCTGTTGTCTGTTTTCTCAGATATGTCTGAGACAAAGATAAAAGTACTAGACCAAGGACTAGCCTCATGACACATTGGCATTTTCTCTCTCACAGTTGTCCTCTAACCATGCAACAATCTGTTTAGTCAGTCTTAGTCCTGTCTCCATCCCCCTCTAGTTATCCTGTAAGTCACCTATATGGGACAGAGTCAAAGACTTTGGCAAAGTCCAGGGAGACCACCTCTACTGGTGCCCCCCTATCAAGTTTTCCCAAAATACAGTCATAAAACTGGACCAGAATTGATTAACAGCATGTTCTGGCCATGAATGAAGGTTGGCTGCTGCCCAGGAGGTTGCTGTGTTCTAGGAATACTGCCATCTGGATTACAGTTTCTTGCTTCATATCAAATGGCTCATTTTACAATTACTTCAGCATAATGGGTTGAGCTGAAAGAGCTCCCACTCTGGAATTATAGATAAATTCACTAAACTAGGTATAAATCCCTATGTCACAAGATGGGTTGCCAACTAGCTTACTGACAGAACCCACACCGTGAAAGTAGCAGACTCCAAATCGGACTTCAGACCAGTGACAAGTGGAGTACCACAGGGTACAGTCCTGGGTCCTCTCCTGTTTGGTATCTACTTCTCTGAAGTACAGGCTAACACAGAAGGTCTTTGGCTAACTACATTCGCAGATGACTGCAAACTAGGAGCCATAATTGAAACTCCTAACGATGTGGACATCCTACAAAAGGGCCTCACTGAGACAGATGCCTGGTGTCAAAGACATGGTCTCAAGCTCAATGCCAAAAAGTGCATTGTCATCCCCTTTGGTAAAAACTCTGTACCCATGAATTACCACACAGGTGGACAGTAGTCTCTCCTTTGATAATCACATTGTCACAGTGGTCAGGAAATCCTTCTATGTGACACACCTCATCACAAAAGATTTCTCATCCAGAAAAAAAGAAGTAATTGTTCCCCTCTACTCATCACTCATTAGACCCATTATAGAGTACAACGCCCCTTTTGGTATGTTCCTCACAAGACATCTACAACAACTGGAAAGGCCACAAAAATACCTCACAAAGAGGATTACTGGCCTCAAGCAGATGCCTTATGCAGACCATCTCAAAAAACTCCAGCTTTACTCTGTCGCATATCGCCTACTCAGAGGCGATCTCTGCCTAACATACAAAGCTATGTCAAACCCAGAGCTGTTGGACATGCTCCACTTAAAGAAATCCCAGTCCCTCCGAGCTACAAGTTCTAGGGGCCTAAACCTTGTCACCACAATAAACAGAACATGCTGGAGGGATAGATTCCTGCCCCAGAGACTTCCCATACTCTGGAACTGACTACCTATCTTTGTCAAACAGAGCTCCTCATTAACACTATTCAAGAAAAATCTTGATGATTGGATGGGTAATAGGAAATTCACTCCAGGGATCACTTCTGTGGTTCTGCTTGACAGGGGCACAGGAAAATAATTATCTTAGGTGGCGAAAGCAAGGGTACCTTTTTGGCTAGGCTTGTATAGGCCCTAGGGCCAATAACCTAGTACCTACCTATGAACCTATGAACCTATGGTGTCTCTGATTCTACTTTATTCTGTTGCTGCTCCTTTATTCTGCATTGTCCTTGTTTTACACAACAGAATATTTATCCACATTAATGCAGTTTTCTTGGTTATTTTTGTTGACATTAAATATTGATTAACCGTTTATAATGTCTGAACCCACTTTAGTGAGTCCTAAAACACAAGGACTGAATGGCCAAAAAAATGGGCTTGCATGTACCAAATCCAAGATGGCCATTTCCTGAAATATTCCTTTTTCTCTGAGGTATGGAGATCTTGGAGTTGGTATATACAAGTTTGGGTGGACATGGAGGGGTACAGGGGGCTTGCTCCCCTACAAAAAAATAAGTTTTACAAGGTTGATCATTAGGGTCAAAGATTTAGTATATATATCGGGTCTATATTAGAACATCGAAGTTTCAGAACTTCAAATGTTCTAATATCGACCCCTATTCAGCGAAAGCTGAAAACATCGAACATACAGAACAGCAAATTTTTTCCTAGGGAAAAAATTTGCTGTTCCAAAACACATACACACAATACAAGCACACCAAACAAACAGCAATCCACACACATACACCTAAAATCTTACACCTAACCCTACACTAAACTATACACACACCACTAACTATCCACTTACCTTAACCCAAACCCTAACCCTAAGGTCCATCACTATTGCACACTCACCTCACCCGCGCCCTAATCCTAACTCACCTACCCCACCCTAACGCTCACACCCACACAATTGCACACTTACGTGACCCGCGCCCTAACCCTAACTCACCTAACCCGCCCTAACCCTCACGTCCACACAATCGCACACATACTTAACTCGCGCCCTAACCCTAACGTCCACACAATCGCACACATACCTAACCCGCACCCTAACCCTAACTAACTTAACCCGCACTCAATCACACACTTACCTGAACCCGACCTGTAACTTTCCACCACAGCGCTGAAAATACCGAAGCAACAGAAACAGACAACTGAATTCTTTCCCTAGGAAAAAAATTCGGTTTTCTTTTGCTTCGATATTTTCAGCTTTCGCTGAATAGGGGTCGATATTAGAACATTCGAAGTTTTGAAACTTTGATGGTCTAATATAGACCCTATATATCTAGGTTGAGAGAGCTGTCTTTGTATTCTGTTACTGATATTGTAGGCTGAATGCCATCTTTTGCATATAAAAGATGTAGAAATTTGAAGCAGAAATTATGCTATAAAGATCTTTCTACAAAATATGATAGGCCGGCTATGAAACCGGGTACAGTTCCCTGCTGTAACTGTGTTTGTTGCAGTATTATTAACAAAAGTTGTGAATTTAAAAATCCTGTAACTAGTGAGCTTATAACAATTAAATGCCATACTACTTGTAATACAAATAATAAAGTATATTTAGCTAATTGTGTTACATGCTCTATGTTTATGTTGGCAAGAGCTATAGAAAATTAAAGGATAGAATTATAGAGCACAATTCAGACATTAGGAGGAAAATTGCAACCAATGCTTTAGCAAAATATATCATGGATAGAGGCTTAAACCAAACATTTCAGTTTAGAGTGTTAGATGTTTGGTATAAACAAAAGAGAGGTGGTGATATAAACAACTCTCTAGATTTATGTGAATATGAGTGGATTATATGCCTTAATGCTGACCGAAGCCCTGGTCTCAACACTTCTTTTAGCATAAAACCTGTTTTGAAATTAAAATAAATGAATTTGAAATGACTATGAATAAGTAGTATATACTGCTTTAAGATGCTTTTTGATGTTAATTGTATGTATACTTTCATTGGCTGTGTTAGAGAAGGGGGTTATATTTAAACCTAGTTTTATTAGTTGTTTTATATATACACTGACAAAGAGCTGTTGCTTGAAAACTTTGTGGATTTGGAATAAACTGCAGAGATTTTTATCTTACTCTGAGTGTCCACCTTTTAGAGTTTTTTTGCTTATTCTGTTACTGTGGCCATTTCAGGGTGACTTGATTTTAATTTATAAATGCTTGATGCATGCCCTTTTGGCAGTGTCCTTAGGGAACGGGTTAAGGTCAAATCAAGTTTAAATATTGAAAATAAAGAGATAAAAAATAAAAAAAATGATGTGAAGATTAAATGGTAGCACTGAAACTGCTTTAGCTCATTGTGTTGGTTGTATTTTTAAGGTCAAATCACTCTGGAAAGTGAAATGTTGGTCTTTATGTTAATTTTCAAAACCGGTTTGGGGAGAAGATCATTCTAAGATATGGCAGATATTCTGTGGAATGTTGTACCATTACAAATAAAAATGTCCGATAGCCCAGAGACATTTAAGGATGCTGTGGATAACTAATTTAGGTAGCAGTGTTTTTTCTTTTCCGTTAATAGTTGACAAACTCAGGTAAAAATCTTCAGAGACTTTGAGTTTGAGATACCAGTGCACACTGAATTTTCATTCACTGTAATATTATGTAAGTGTCAGCACAGTACAGAAACAGTATACACTTTGAGCTCTTACAAATTAGTCCTAAATGGAGCACACAACAACACATGAGCAGCTTTCAGCTCAACCCATTATGCTGAAGTAATTGTAAAATGAGCCATTTGATATGAAGCAAGAAACTGTAATCCAGATGGCAGTATTCCTAGAACACAGCAACCTCCTGGGCAGCAGCCAACCTTCATTCATGGCCAGAACATGCTGTTAATCAATTCTGGTCCAGTTTTATGACTGTATTTTGGGAAAACTTGATAGGGGGGCACCAGTAGAGGTGGTCTCCCTGGACTTTGCCAAAGTCTTTGACTCTGTCCCATATAGGTGACTTACAGGATAACTAGAGGGGGATGGAGACAGGACTAAGACTGACTAAACAGATTGTTGCATGGTTAGAGGACAACTGTGAGAGAGAAAATGCCAATGTGTCATGAGGCTAGTCCGTGGTCTAGTACTTTTATCTTTGTCTCAGACATATCTGAGAAAACAGACAACAGAAACATCCTGTTTTCTAATGATATAATGTAGGTGTAGCACTTGGAGATGAGGGGAAATGTGTAACATAGGATTTAGAAAGGTAGCCAAGTGGGCAGACAGGTGGTTCAGCACAAATAAATGCAAAGTAGATTGCCTTGGCGAGATCTAGATAGGCTGTGTGAACCACCTTACCCTCATCTATGGCTTTGGTGACCACTTCAAAGAAGTCTATCAGGTTTAGGAGACATGATCTGCCTTTTACAAACCAAAACTGTGTGGGGTCCAGAGTTTGAAGATCTCCAATGTCTTTGTTTATGAGTTCCATGATGATACGTTCCATGGCCTTGCAGACGAGGCTCATCAGGCTAATGGGGAGGTAGTTCCCAGGGTCTGTTGTGGCCCCCCCTTTGTGGAGTGGGATAACTGTCGCAGTGCGCCATTCAATGGGCACAAAGCCTGAGGTGAGGCTATGACTGAACATGGTACTTAGGTGGGGTGCCAGTTCATTCTGTAGTTCATGTAGAAGGCAGCCTGGGATGTTGTTAGGTCCCATGGATGCTGTGTTCATGGCTTTGGAGAGTGAAGTTTTTACCTGTGCAGCTGTGATTACAGGAACTTTGCATTCTTCTGGTATAAAGATGGGCCCTTTAGGGGGTGAGAGGGGGGTAAAGTTAGCACTGAACCTATCTGCCAGGATGTTGGCAATATCAGTTGGTTCTGTATATTTAGTGTCATTGTGCTGTAACTCAGAGCAGATCTGAGTGTTGCCATTGAGATTTATGACATAGCTATAGAATGCTTTGTGGTTGTCTTTATAATCAGTGGCAATTTTGTTCTCATAACTAGCTTTGGAGGATTTTATGAAGGATCTCAGCCTCTTACTGAGGCTGACCAGAGAGTTTCTCCAATCGTGGGATTTTACTCTTTTTTGCAACAGTTTCTTTCTTCTGTTGTAGAGTTTGTTTATGGCAGAAGACCACCAGATTGGCTTCCTTTTTTGGAGGATAGCATCGTGGTTCTGTTAGGGATAGCACAAGCCATGCACACGTGTAAGTGCTTGTAAAGTGCATTTGTGTAGGATTCAGCAGTCGTACCTCTATTGTCCATCTGCATGGGTGTCGTTGCCACTTCTGTCTTAAGAAGCGTGAAGTTGGCTTTGGAGAAATTTTTTACGGTTGTTTTCCTAATGGGGGGTGGGAGCGGGATGTGGATGTCTAGGGTGATTAGCTTGTGGTCGGATCTGACCAATGAGGAGCTGACCTCTGGTGTGGAACACCGGTCACCCATGTTGGTGATGACCAGGTCTACGATATTGCTGCCCCTGGTGGGGGTGTGGATAAGTTGATCCAAAGCGTTGGAATTGATGATTTCCAGAAAACGTTGAGCAAAAGAGTTGGTACATAAGTAGTTTTCCCAGTTAATGGTAGGGTAGTTGAAATCACCCATTATTAGAGTGTTGGGTTGTACCTTAATATTTTCTAGTGTATCAAGAAAAGAGGAGTGGGAATCCTGGGGCATAGTGGGGGGTCTGTAGCAAGCTACAATCTGGATTACAGTTTTGCCCAGAGTTAGTTGGACTTGGATAATCTCGGATGCATTATGCTGAGCAACTAGCTTGGAGGTGTGGATATCCTTAATGAATTTGGACACGCCTCCACCTTTAGTGTTTCGGTCTGGATTTGGTGGCTGAAAAGTGTGGTATGCATTATAGCCTGGTAATGCAGGGGTGCTCTCTGGAGCTTTGAACCAGGTCTCTGTCACTGCACAGATGTCAGTGTTCTCCATTTTAAGGAGTGCCTCGAGTGAGTGCATTTTGAGGTTTAGACTTCTAGCATTGAGTAGCATTACCCACAGATTTTGCTTGCTTGTACCTGTTACGGTGATGAATTTGTCATTTGAACCTTGCCTAAAAAAGGCATTATAGGGGTGGCAAGAGCCTTTGCCACTATCCAGAATCCCAAGGGCGACAGGTGCAGGCCATCTCTGGCAAAGCAGCGTGGTCTGTCGATCATGTCATCCCAGGCAGACAGACACTGGATTCCCTTAGAATAACACCAGAAGCTTAGCCAGTTGTTAAAGTCAATCATTTTGTCCTTGTACTCTGGATTCATTCTGGGTGATGGCAGGATGCTACTCAGGGCTAGGGTCATACCTGCCTGGGCTACAAGATCGGAGAGCTCCTCCATGTCTCTTTTCATGTAGTCCAGGGAGGTACGTCTCAGGTCATTCACACCAACATGGACAATGACAGAGTCATAGTTGTACTTGTTGTGGAGTGACTGAGTGTGTGTGTTACGTGGATAAAATGACATTTCACTAACATATGATGATAAAGCAAAGCACACAAATAACAGTTGGTAAGCACTTTCACATCAGCTTCATCAGACCATAAAAATAGACATAAAATCAACCATATAAATATAATAGCCCCTAATAAGCTAACCAATCAATGCTAAACACTAATTAAGACAATTAGCTCAATACAAAATGAAGTAAATAATCAAATCAGCATTTAAACATACCTTTAAAAATATGTACCATTAAAAAATATGTTACAGAAATATAAAATCAACATCTTAAATTACATCCTTTTAAGATACTAATGCAAACACGAATGGAAATACTGTTGCAAACACAAACCAATACCCTCGAGCCAAGGAACACTGATAATATTAACGTTCTTTATTTAAAGGTAAACGTTTTTGCCTCCGCTATGCAGATGCTTCTTCAGAAGAAACACAATAAAGTATAAAAGCGCCACTTTTAAACAGTGAAAACATGATGTCACTTCCTTGGAAACATTGTTACCAGGGTGAATCATACAAGGGGATATTCGCTCCAAGGAAAATATTTAAATGTACAAATTTCTTAACCTTTAAAATAAAATAAAATAAAATAAAATCCCCTTGTATGATTCACCCTGGTAACAATGTTTCCAAGGAAGTGACATCATGTTTTCACTGTTTAAAAGTGGCGCTTTTATCTTTTATTGTGTTTCTTCTGAAGAAGCTTCTGCATAGCGGAGGCGAAAACGTTTACCTTTAAATAAAGAACATTAATATTATCAGTGTTCCTTGGCTCGAGGGTATCCTTTTAAGATAGGTTTCAGGAAAGCTTTTTCATTGAATCCCTTCCCCTTGTTCAGCCTTTAGTCTAATTATCCATCTTAATTCCCTGGTTCAATTATTGTGGTTATTTTTGTCATTTTTGCTGCTGTGTTAAGGAGAAGTATGGCTGAAGGCTGCTCTGATGAGTTACAGCTTAATTACAGTCATGGAGGATCCAATAACAAGTCTATGAACTGTATTGACAGACTTACTGAATGTATCACGAGGGGTGAAAATCCATTACTGTTGTCTGAAGTGTCTGGTTTAACAGAAGGAAGTAGGAATACCAGCTTAGACTTAAGAGATTCTCCATAATGTGGTCTATGACTTGGAATACAATTTGCTTAAACTAAAATGTTTACAAACTCAATGTCAACATCTAGAGATATGTCTTCAATGGAAAATCATCCCCAGGGGCTTTCAAATACTTAAGATGCCCATGTATGAGGACGAATACTCTGAACTGCTTGCATGCTGGCAAAAACTATATCTGGAGGTATGCAGTAATTATATGAGACTTTTAATAGAGTTTTTAGACCGCGGGAAGATATGTTACAGGATAAGATTCAAGGATTAAAGAATTAGAGGCTTTGCTTTGTAAACATTTTCTGACTAGCATTGTTGATTGCAACTTAAATAGACCTATTGATAAAGCATTGATTTATGAAAGGAAGCTGCTGCAACAGAAACGGCTTAAGACAGAGACAGATACAGCTGACTACAAGAATTGTCATATTTTTACTTGGCCTAGAATTCGGAATATTAACAGTGAGGTTAATCTTAAAAAATCGCAGACACTGGGTTCCATCCCTAATGGAGGACAGTCAGAGGACAGTCAGAGGAGCCTGTGGTAGAGACGTTGGCCCCCGTTACTTCTATGCCTCATTCTCATAAAGTTACGGAGAACGAAGGAGTGTGTGTGTTAGTGGACTGAAAAATAAGTTAAATGTAGATATCTCACAGACCCTACCTTTGGGTAAGGATGTGAGAAGGAAAATTTCACTTACAAGTAGAAATACTGAGGCACAGAAAGATGACACTAGTCAACCTTTCCCTTTACCCTTCAGGTAGGATTTTTACAGAGGCAGAAGTTGCTCAAGAAGCAGAGGGCGCATGAAATGGAAGCTGCCCATAGAACAAACTGCCAATCAATCTTTGAAGAAAATGTGGAAAAGGGCAGGAATAGTGTAGAACATATCTAGAAAGATTTTGACAGTTTATGAAAAGAATGTGTTGGAGAAGGGACTTTCTTTTATTCCCACATAGTGGAGCAAATTAATATTTACTATTTTGAATGTTAAATTGTTTCTTAGAAATGTTTCACTTAAGATGAAATTTGGTAATAGTAATGCAGTAAATATTAATAGCTTCAAGAAGCCTAGTCTGTATACACCCAATATGCACCCCCTGATTGAAGCATTTAGCAAATTAGAAGAAGATGATTTTCATGCATTTTTTGATAAGAGTATGAATACAAGAAGGAAAGCTGGTAGGTTGTTTAATAACCTTACATATAGTGAATGTTTAGCCCTGGCAAATTTACAGAGTGATGAAACAATAGTGATTAGACCAGCTGGTAAGGGTGGTTCGATTGCCAACATGGATAGATTAGATTATTATAAATCTATGAAACATATGTTGGATGATCTGGCCTTTTATATAATGACAGATTCTACTGAAATTGAAAGAATTAGGGCATGGATATTCAATACTTTAAATGATTGTCTACTAAGTAGATTGATTTCATATGATTTGTATAATTACTTATTAGTAGATGAACCTTTAGTACCTATTATCCAGGGACTCCCTAAGGTGCACAAAAATTGCTTTAAGCCTCCACTAAGACCCACAGTAGCAGGACCTAATTGGAGTACTGAACCATTCTCTATGTTGTTTTTCTTTTGGCTTTTCCCGGTTAGGAGTTGCCACAGTGGCAGTCGATTTTTTTGGTGCTGAGTTGCCAGCCCGACGCCCAACCTTCAATGAAGGCATGCCCATTCATGCATGTCTTTCGAACGCCACTCGACCGCAGGGAGGACATGCAGACTCCACACAGAAGGCACTCCAGCCGAGAATCGAACGGGAGAACCTCTTGCTGTGAGGCGACAACGCTACCACTGCGGCTCTATATATGTTGAAAAACACTTATGTCTTGGTTTAGATAGGAGTTGAATGATTTTGAAACATTCAAAACATTTTTTGAATGACTTTTATGACTTTGACATAACACTACCAAAACAGTTAAATTATTATTTTGTAACATTAGATGTTCAGTCACTATTTACTATGATTCACAGTAGTACTGGAATCACAAATGTGAAGGATTATTTAACGAGATATAGTAAGTATAGTGGACAATTAGTAAATCTGATTTCCCTTTTTATTGAGGCAGTATTTGACAACAATGTCTTCATGTTTGATGGGGTTTACTATTTACAGAAAGATGGCACAGCTATAGGCGCTCTTTGTGATAACAGCTATGCCAACATGGTTATATCTAAGTGGGAGGATGACTATGTGTTTAGAACTGATTGGTACAGCCTGTACATCCCTTTTTACCGCAGATTTGTTGATGATCTGTTTTTTGTATGGATAGGGGCTATGGATGAGCTAATGGAGTTTTACAATTATTTAAACACCACCATGTATTTGAAATGTTCTATTACTCACTCTGATGCAGATATTGGATTTTTAGACATCCGTATATACAGACTTGAGGATGGTTCAGTGAATACAGGTATTTTCATAAAGCATTGTTATAGAAACACTTTACTACGCAGAAGCAGTATGCACCCCAGATACATATTTAAGAATATAATCAAGGCTCAAGAGATGACCGCGTCTAGGTTGAATGCATCTGAAGAAGGGCTTGTTTCAGAAATGCTGGATTTAAGAGATAGACTAGTTATGAGAGGTTATAAGGAAGCCACGATTAATGACACTAAGGACAATACCTATGATGAGAAATGATGTTGCACAACCTTATTTTTCGGAATGGAATAATTATTCCCCACAGGTGAATACACATCAAAGTGGAGGGAGGAAAGTCGGTGTCCCCATATACTATACTAGTGATGCTAAAGATGTTATGGGGATTATCAATAAGCATTGGAATATTCTAACAGTAGATCCCAAAGTTAGAGATATAGTGGGGGAGACACTGTGCTTTCTGTTAAAGAACAAGAAATCTCTGAAATTGTTGTTATGCTATCCCAGGGAAACAGCCATTAATAAACATAAAGAAAATAATATTACCCAATCTTGTAGGAAGTGTAATTACTGTTCTCACACTGATAATAGAGGTTATTTTGAACATCCTGATATGGGTACAAATTTGTGTTTAAGGTTAAAGCTGATTGTTGCACACAACATGTTTCCTGTTTAGCCTACTGTTTAACAATGCAAGGCATTCTATGTCAGTAAAACTGACAGATGCTGAAAAATAGAATAAGGGAACATTTGTATAATATTAGGATACTTTCCATTAATAATGCTTTGTCTAAACACGTTATTAATACTAGCGTACAACACACATTTCTAGTGTTAGATGTCATAAAACCTAGTCTATGTAGAGGAGCTGGAAAGATAGTAACTGAAACCAGGGAATTAAGATGGATAATTAGGCTAAAGGCTGAACAAGGGAAGGGGTTAAATGAAAAAGCCTCCTTGAAACCTATCTTAAAAGGACGTAATTCAAGATGTTGATTTTATATTTCAGTAACATATTTTTAATGGTACATATTTTTAAATTTATGTTTAAATGCTGATTTGATTATTTACTTCAATTTGTATTGAGCTAATTGTCTTAATAAGTGTATAATATTGATTGGTTAGCTTATTAGAGACTATTATATTTATATGGTTGACTTTATGTCTGTTTTTATGGTCTGATGAAGCTGAGGTGAAAGCGCTTATCAACTGTTATTTGTGTGCTTTGCTTTATTAAAATACTTTAGTGAAAAGTCATTTTATGGTGCCTCTGATCCTGCTTTACTCTGTTCCTGCTCCTTTATTCTGCAATATTCAATATTGGTTTAAATGACACTTTGTAGATTGAAAGAGGGTGGGCCTTAACCCTGGCTACAGTAGTTTTTTTATGGTGAGTATATATTATTATTTGAGTGATTAAAGGTTAATAAAAAAAGGACCAGTATCCATTTGATAAACCCACACCAGTATTCACTCCAATAATTTCAGTCACATTTCCAGAAAAAAATCGTAGATGACAGAAAACTGTTTTCAACAAATATTCTTATGCCACCACCATTTTTATTTGTCTTAAAATTGTCATGCCTCTAAATCCCTCGAGCACCAGAGGTTTATTGGTAACATTAAACCACATCTCTGTTATAAAGACTATATCATAATTTCCCCCCAAAGCCCTAGCCTTAAGGTCCGAAATCATACTCCTACAATTACACAGAAGTCATTTCAAGTTAAAATGTTGTCTGTGTCCAATCTTAGTCTTTTGCACTTCTTTAATAAAAAGATTGACTCAATTTATGTAATCTTGAATTAATCAGATTGTTCCCTTGATGTCTGAGGTGCATTTTTTTCCCTGACTAAAGATCATAGATTTTATACACATTTCTTCCTAGATGATAAACCCTAAAATAGAATTACTCAGACACCACTTTCTTAAAATGTTAGTGTACTGTCAAGCTATTTTTAACATTGCAGACTCAATGAGAAAAACACAGCACTATTTCTTTACTGTATTAGTGACTGCTCTTTCTCCAGAAAGTTGCAACTCTAGATTGACAATTTAGCAATAGTCCATGACAAGGAGTAGACAACTCAGGATTTACCCATGACTGGTGTGGTTTCATCACATGGATGAAGTACAGGTAATTAAACAAAAGTAATCATGGGTAAGTACCACATTACCCACATACAGGAGTGTATTACTGCTATTATACAATGATATTCTTTAAGGAAAAGAGTCTTAAATGCTATAAATAATGTCATCGCATAAAAGGACTATAAGCCTGGGCCATCCAGTTACTGTACTGAGCATACTCTACGGGTACATATCACATCGCTTTCTCTGACATTTTTATGAGCTTGCTGAGGGATGTTTTGTACAAAGAAACATGAAATATGCTTAGCTAGATTTACTGAAAATACAAAGATGTTTGCTTCATATTTTTGTACTTTTCTTGATAAAACTTGCAGTTTTCTGGCATAACAACACAGAATAAAGTCAATAAATAATGAGGGATGTGAATTTTGGGAGGTGAGAGGTATGCAATGGAACTTCTTGTAGGATCCTTCCTTGTCTCCAAACCATGATTTTTTTTTATAATATATTCTGTTCCTCAGAACAGTTTTCGAACAAGGAAAAGTAACTTTTACAGTTTAAATTCTTGGCTGGCATTGCCAAAAAAAGGAAACTTCTTCCTGTGGGGCAATACTGGATCTACAAGAAGCACACTGACTGATTTGTCCAATCAGAGTGCATATTTATGAATGAAAACATAACATTTTTAATATATAATAACAAAATTTCACTTTCATGTTTCTCCTGTTTTTGCTTTTTGTTCACTCATGTAAGCAGTTGTGTACTTGTGCTATCATGCTCAAACACTTTTTACTAAGGATTTGTTTTTTAAGGCATGCAACATCCAGCAACTGCAGTAGATTCCTGACAGCCTTCCTCTCAGGATTCTTTACATGATGTTCTCAGACACTACTGTTAAGCTAACAGAACTGTAGTTTTCTGGATTTCTCGTGCTCTTTCACCACTTGTATGAAGGTACAACAATTACTGTCCTTCAGTACTCAAGCACTGCTGCACAGGCCAGTGACCTGTTGAAAATGTTTACAGTAGAACTGTCAATATTATGGCCAGATTCCTGAGAACTTGAAGAGGTAGCTCATCTGGTCCTTGTGCTTTAGCCTCCTTAAAGGCAACCATTTTCTTTCTACCACCTCTGTATTTAACTTGATGTCTGCTACTGCTTCCTTCCAAAAAGGGCATCGCCCCCTTCATCTCCTATCTGAAAACTGAAGCAAAACAATCATTCGATACTTGTCCTCTACAGACTACCATCCTTTGCTCAGTCTGGCTATGTTAGTTTCTATTTCCTTCCTTATGCATTAAATCTAAAGGAAAGTCATTGCTCCCCTTCTTGATCGATTCTAACTCCTTTAAGCTTGCACCTTTACTGTCCTTACCACTTTTACTGTGTTTTTATTATCCGCCCTGTATTGCACCTCCTCCAGCTTCCCACCCCCTGTTTTCTCCTTCTTGTATGCCATAACTTTTGCCCCAACCAACAGCCTCACATTTCTAAGTAGCCACAATGCCCGTCTTTTTTGCTGCTTCGGCACAGTACTGTCTATAGCCTCTAGTATTCCATTTACCACCCATTTCCATATCTTGTTCACTCCCTCAATTTGTTTCTAGTCTCTTATCTCATCTATGACTCTCTACCAGTTCATCATAACCCATACTCCCATACCATTACCTTTATAATATTACCCTAGTGTCCACTTTAATCCATACTTTAATCCACACAGTGACATGACCACTGTTGCTTAACAGTGCCTTCACAATGTCTTCTGTCTTGTTTAGGGATATTTCTCCTACAGATCTATCCTTTCTGTTATGATCTTACACCTTCTGGCTGAACTCATCAGTCAATTCACAGTTCATCCTGAATCTTATATTCTCCCAACCTGCTCCTAGTAGAGTCAAATCTCTCATGTGTACCACTTAACCCATCTATCTATTCTCTCCCCACTCTCTCATTCTCCTTTTTTGACATATATGGGGCCAATAAAATGAACTGCATGGACACTTATCCATGGTATCGACTCTACTTTTTCCCTAGACCCTTCTCAGTTTAGTCTTTGCTATCTTCAGTAACTTTACACCTGACATCCTCTTCTACACTTCATATGTGACATCCTCTTCTGTGTAAACTGCTATTACATTTCCAGCTCTCCTTTCTCTACCATTTCTGAGCAACTTATGCACAAGAATTTCCATATATTAATCCTTCTTGTCACTGGCTGATGCTTCTGAGATACCAGCGATGCCTGCTCTTACCTCCTGCATCACTGCTTTCAGCTCCCTACTTTTATACCCAAATGTCTTGCACTGCAAAGTAGTACTACTATCCATTGATGTACCAGGTTAGGGAGGGGTTAGACCATTCAAAAAAAAAAGTTCTCATTGCCCTGATGCCAATGAGAGCACAAAACTGCCTGATGTATACCTATATGAATGTCTCACTAAACATCTTTCACCCTAGGGGTTCTGAGGTGAACCTCCTTAACCCCTACAGAATGAATGGGCTTTTTCTCAAAAGAAGGTAACTTAATGGTTGGTGGGAGCACATAGAACAAAAAACTCTACTCCCTCTCTCTCTCTCTCCCCTGGTTCAGTGGCACTCTCTACCCTCTTCCACCTTACTACTCTACTACAATCTTGCATTGTATGTCTGTCTACAAATTGCCATATTATGCAAGACTGTGAGAAAAACAGTGCAACATAATGTGTGTGGGCCTTGTTTGCATATGCTGTGCCCACAAAATACTGAGTTTTTGGCACTGAAAATCCTCACTGTTCAGTAGGGTATTGCTACTCTACTAAGCAGCAAGGGTTTTAAGAATTACTACCACACCTGCTCAGCCCATTAATCTGCCAGCTTGGTTGGATGCCAACAAAGAACTGCTGAGTGATCATCATAGCAGGTGATGACAGCAGGCTTCCAGAGAAGTCACATGTTGCTCACAATGAACAAAACCAGGAGTGGTCCCAAAACAGAACCTTTAGCTGTCTGTTGAAGAGACTTTAGGAAAAGAGCTGCTTCTCATCTTTCTATGTTATTAGGTAGTTCTCAAGCCAAGAAAGAAAGGGTTGACACTGTTTGCCATCTTGTTTCTGTGTAGTTGATTGCTTGTGGTATCAGAAGTTTATGGAGACTGAGAAACAGGATACCCTCTTATTACCAGTGTTTAAGTGATGTCTAACTTTGTCAGTAACAAGTGGTAATCCTATGACAACAACCTAGTGCAGATGGAACCTGTGCCTCATATCAGTCAGTATGCCATAAAGTGGTATGTGTACTTAACCTGGATTATCTTTTCAGGGATCTTTACTAGAGGACTGAGTTGAGCTTTAGACCTAAAAAAGTAACAGTAGCTCTGGAACCTCTTTTATGCAAACAGACAATTTTTCTTCTTTGCATACAGTTGGATCCTGCTGGGTCAATCTTTTCCATTATGATTCTGTTAATCAGGTACACATGCTTTTGGAGCTAGTCTGTTAAATTAAGGTGTCAAGTTTACAGCTGATATGAATTGTAATGGATTTATTTCACTTATAAACTTTAGTACTTTGTGAGTTGTAACTGGCTTGAGGTTGAGGAAGGTCAGGAAGCCATTATTGACAATATTCACTTGTGACACTGTCTCTAAAAATTATTTTGTCAAAGTAGATTGAACTTTCCTTCATGGTGTTATGATCTGAAATTGGTTTGTGGTTCGTCTTTAGGAACATGTTAAGATGCTTCCCGATACCATTCCATAACTGCTGTGACAATGAGCCAGTTCATACTGGTTATGCAAGGACTAATTTTCATTGGGCTTGATTTTTGCTTTAGACCTGTTTCATACTTCCTCGTTTCTGGAGTAACTTTTATGACATATTGTTAAACAATTGCTTCCAGATTTTTGGTTCCTCATACCATCTGTTCCTTTAGATTTTGTAATATCACCAACAAGATGCTGGATTGAAGTATTCCTATTAGCTTGTGAAAGGAAGCCCAGACTAATGCTAGATTGAAGTATTCCTATTAGCTTGTGAAAGAAAGCCCAAACTACAGAGACAAGTACTATTAAATAACTCCACAGCTTCTTCATCCAATAAATATGAGCTAGTCAATGAATGAAAGTGCCACTGATGAATCTTTTCATCTTACTCATGAATTGAAAAAATATGTAGCTTACGTTTAAAAGTCAGTTTCCTGATAGTGAATGCAGGCCTTTGGCCACTCATTAACCATGATGACGCACAATGAGCACTGTTTGAAGATTTAGTTAGCACCCAGTCAACACTGGCTTTAGGTATATTACATACACATTGGTTGAAAACTGTTAATCATTGTAGCAAACCTTCCAATGTTATGATACTAATATGTTTATATATATATATATATATATATATATATATATATATATATATATATATATGTATCTCCTTCCTAGAATTTTCTAGGGTTATATATATATATATATATATATATATATATATATATATATATATATATATATATACACACACACACACACACACACACACACACACACACACATACACACACACACTACCAGTCTTTACCAATTTGGTGGAACCTACTTTAAGGATAATAAAACAGTCTTTCTCACTCTCTCTCTCTTGATGATGCATGAGAAGGTTGTATTCCTTGTAACTTTAAGGGGACTGCTTCATTGACCATAACAGCTCTGCCATCTACCTGCTTATGTAATTTCTTTGTATGGTTACATACAAGAATGTCATGATTATGTATGAACAATTTAAGCAAAGTTTCTGTCAGAAGAAAACATCAGACTTGTAATAGACCATCTGAGAATGCAATAAGGCAGCTTTATTTATGATATGTATACTGAGATGAATGACTGATGTGCTATTAACTCTGTCCCAACTCTGTTGCTGTATGGGTGGCTAGTAAGAGACTATGGTTTGTGGGAACAATGGATGACCAAGGACAGATGTGGACATGCTCAGCTCACACCAGGACTATTAGTTTACCGTTTTCAGAAGAAAATCAAGGGTGTGGAATGCGCTACTGCTTTTTTTTTCAGATCCACTCAATAATACAGTATTGCCAGTTTGTAGACAGATTTTTCAACACTGGAAATCGCATCTGTGCTATGACCAATGCAGTTGCACCTAGATTCATATAGAGCGCAGATTCTTGTTATAAAGCTGAAGAAACACTAAATAGCTGTTGATATTGATTGTCGGCAATTATGTAGATTCATCATACATCCATTTCTCCCATCTAAACTGCAGTCATCATGCTTTTGTGTTTGAGACCTTGTATGCTATTTTAAGCTGTGCTGTATCTATGTCAGTTTCCCCCAGTGTGTACAAAACTTGACAGATACTATTAAGTCCTACTGAATGTTCCCACATATCTGTATATCTGTATCTTAAAGACTTCAACAGCCACATAAGAAAGCTGTTTAACTGTTGTTAGCTGTTTGTGCAGGTAACAAACAAAGCTTCTTTCTTCAGAAACAAAAACAGAAGAACAACTCTCTAACAAAAATGGTAAACAATATATTTCTTCTGTTAGTTTTAATCCAGTGCAGGTCTGTATTGTTTGTAAAACACGGAAGTCAAACATGCTATCTATAATCTACAAATCAATCACTGGAAACGACTAAAAACTATAAATACTTTAATGAAAATCTGTAAGCGCTTTCATTCTACACAAAGAACTTCATCAGACAAATCCATTATAACCCACGCTTCATTTTAAATAAACTTTGATATGTTTATTATTTTACAGCTTTAGAGTTCATTTGGTCTTTGGTGGGTTTGTGTATCTACAACCTACACCAGAATTAAAAGGTTTCCTGATATGTTGCTCACAAATTAATGTGTATGTGTGTATGTATGTCAGTCATGCTACCTTCATCATCTAACTGAAAATCTTATACTTAACAAGCAACATTTTATGGATCTTTGGTATATTTGTGTGTAGCAGCACTAATTAAAAACAGCAATAAAAAATAAGCTATAGAACAGTCTTGTCATTTCTGTGATATAAGTGACATGAATAACAAATATATGACTCTCATCAATTGACTTGGTTCTGATATAAGCTAAATCTGAGGTTGTTGTACAGTTTGTAAATTTCTCTGTGGTAGCCTTTATTAAACAGGGTGCAACCGGTTTTGCTTCCAGGTTACAGCCTTATCAAGGCAGCCCAAACAACAAATGTATTACTACAACAAAATATGGTCTGACCACTAACTGACTGCTCCATCAGTAAAATGCATTTACTTTATTCATTAGCACTGATATGCACAGTGCTGGACTTAACAGTCTTTAACTGAACAGAAGCAGCTCATGACACAGTAAACAGAAAAAGGTGCAGTTGTCTGAGCCATACTGTATGTCAAGAATCATTAAATAACAACCAAATACAAACAGTAGTTAAAATGTGGACTGTCCTTTCAAATGATTTTTACCTTCATATCTAACTTTTTATTTTGTGGAGGCAACAGTCCATCCTGCACTCAGGCATTTTTTTAGTTAAATTCACTGGTTAACTGCCTGGATTCACTACAGAGGCTTCAGTCCCAAGTGTACAAAAAACACAGTGTTGAAGCCAAGGGACTCAAGAGCATTGAAGCTCTGCTAGGCTGCTGCTCATGCTCAAACTATGGAGGGGGAGTTGAGCTGTAGAATAAGTGACAGAGGTGTCAGGTTAGGAAATGGGTGGGAGTTTTAGGTTTAGGGTTTAGGTTCTGGTAGGGCTATGTAGTGTATTGGATGGAGTATGGGGATGCCTATACAGAAACAGGAGATTAGGCTGGTGGGAGTTAGAGTACTTGCTTTTTCTAATAAGTGGCAGAGAGCAGTTGTACCATGAACTACTAGCACATAAGCACCCACAGTAGACCATAACTGCCCTGTTAATTCTACCAATAATGTGTGGTGTGCATCTGGATATGTGCATGTGTTTTTTTTTTTTTGTCTTTTATGCTACCATGGCCAGACCTCCTGTTGTACAGTCAAAATGCCAATCTTGGAATTAATACAAATGTGCTAAATGTTGTTGTTGTTGTGTCTTTTGGCTTTTCCCGGTTAGGGGTCGCCACAGCGGAACTCCGGTCCACTAATGATGCTAAATACAACTAATAAAATCAGCATACTTGTTTTCTTTGCTGACCTCCTGTTTTTTTTTTTCCATGTGTATCTGTGAAAGTATGGCAGTTAATTCCATTAAGTTTGGAAAAATACAGCCCCCAAAAATTAGTTGTGCAAATTATATAGCTTTAGTCAGAATATTTCTCACTACACACATGTGTGATGATGTGAGGTAGTGCCAACTATTTGAGGGAAAGCATGGCAGTAGATGTAAAACATATGCCAGCATAGCTAGCTGGAGTTTTGTAAAGAATTATGTGTCATTTGTATATCAAACTGCTTTGTACAGGTGCTTATGTTGAAAATGTATTTGTAAAGCTGCTTGTGTTAAAAATGTACCAACAATGGGTCTTGCTGGACAAAAAAAATACATCTGTAAGTCAGACTGTATTGTAATTGTTGAAATGAACATATTGTAACAGAGGATACTGGAAGAGAAGAGGCTAATCTCAGTCCAGCTAACTTTTAAAAATAAGTGTGAAATTAAATGACCCAGTTTAGGCCAAAAAGAGTGTACCTTACAGTTCTGATTGCAGCCAGAGACAAAATGTCTGTGAAAACCAGGACTAGGAATCCTACTGTATTGTCTTTAGAGATGAACTAATTGCTACCCTGGAAGGGTGGATATTTTGAAATGGTTTTATATCTTCCAGAAGCTATAACACATCTTAGCAAAGCTCTGTATGTGTGTGTATGGTAACACATATGTGCTAGATTCTAGTTCAGTTTCTAGTAAAGGGGGTAGTGTGGAAACCAGAAGTCAGATGACAAGATGTGTGTGATGTCATTCTGTAAGCCAGCACTGAAATGATGTTTTAATACTAGATGAGACAGAAGTCTCAGGTCAGTCTGTTTTTGAAACCTGACAAAGAAGGATCACTCACCCACTTCATCTTACCTTGCTTTAGTAAGTAACCAGGGAATAGTAATTATTTAAATCAGTCAGGAAAATATAGCAAGATTAGTTAAATCCTGTTTTCCTCTATCTGTATGAATCTATCCATCTGTTATTTTTATTATTTCCTGTAGTTGAAACTCTGGTGTTTATTGTAAATAAATATTTAGTATTTTCATGTTATTTTATTATTCATTATTAAATATATTTAAACTTTTCATTGTGTCTAGTCTTTTTAGGAAATATTTAACATCTAAGAGTACTTATATTTGGTGACACTTTGGCTGCTCCTGAAAGTCTTGATGCATTGGTCAAACACTACCATTTGTATTAATATTAATTTTATTAAGTATAATCATACACCCAGTAAGAGCCTTAGAGTAGCTTGCTTTGGAGTGTTCTGGTGGCTTGTACCTACCTTATAGTCTGGGCAGAGGGGCATATCTGGTGAATCTGTGCCAGCCTTTCCCAGGGGTGTGTGCATGTGTGTGTGTCTGTGTGTATGAAAATCAAATCTCAGAGATTGTGTGTGTCAGGTACTTGCAGCAGGGCCACAGAGCGCTGGTTTCACAGAGACAGTGGTGGAGGACTTGGCTTGGAACACTCGACTGAGGACTCAACTCTACAGCTGTGTCAGTGGGGAGTCTTATTTGGGGGTCTGGATAGACAGAGAGAAATCCAGCCCCAGGATGGGAGTGTGTTTCCTGTGTGCTCTTAAGGAAAACTGTGCTTGATGCAGACAGCTACATCTGGAAATACTGTGGGTATATATTTTTGTTCCAAGTAAATGTCCCTCACTGGTGTCTATAGTGAAGATTGAGACTCCTTGACTTCTGGTCCAGTAGAGGGATGTCATACCATGTACAAAAAAGGGTACCAAGAAGTAACAAATGATGCAGTATACAACTAAGAAATAAAGAGGATTCAAAATCAGTTTGTAAAGTCTTGAACTGGAATCCAGATCCAATAACAGTGTATTTTAGGAAACAGTGCAAACTTCTTTGTCATAGACAAAACAAGACCTCTTACTTTAGTGAATAAGCTGTCTGTGGTAATAGTAACACTACAAGTTGTGATCTTGCATGAGATTAGGTATCAAAGTATGTAAACCAGTCTGACAAGTTCAAAGACATGGTCTGTGAATAAAGTAAGGCAATTAAAATAAATTACATTATTAAAAAATTAATTTGTCATAACACTGTACTATGTTGGAATAAAGGGGGGGGGGCTCCCAGCATCCTTCTTCTTGAGGAATGTTGGAAATAATAACCTCTGCAGTCCAGTGGCAAAACAATTTATGGAATGTCGTCAACTAAATACCTGGGGTTTTATTGTTTCAGTCATCCCAATGGCTGGGTGGTGGTGGAATGATATACTTAACTGTAAGTAGAGAAGCTTCATAGTACAGAATGAAACAGGAATAAAAGTATGTAAGGAGCTTGTCTGACACTACAGTATAGTACACTTAATCCTTGGGGTGTGAACAGCAGCATATAATGATGTGCACATCAAGTAAGATCACTAATATCAGTGAACAAACAATGTTGAGTAGTATTGGCAAATATGATATTTTCACTACCATTTCAACAATGCAGATTGAACAGTTTCAGATTTGTTATTAGTTGGCCAGCTTTAAGAAACATGGAGGTGCAGGAGCAGTGAGAATGTGGTGGATTTTTGTGTCAATTAATTGGATTTGCACTTTGAATATATCTTCATGACAAGCACAATGCTGTGGACAGGGAAATGGAACAGTGTTTTCACTGCCATGGTATTCACTCTTTTTCCATAGCTGTACAACTTTGTGTTAATATATTTAAGTAAGGGGAGAAGGGTGAACCACCCACATGGGATGCACTTCCTTCATGCTCTGAGCCCACTGATATTTGTGTAATATCAAGTTAGATTTTGAAGTTGATGAATATGATATCTATGTCTGCTGTATTTTATTTATAAGACATATCACACATTATAAATGCATTTATATTACGTATAATACATTACATGATATGTGTGTGTTATATATATTATTACACAGAGTATTATGATATGGTCTCTGATCATTTCCAGTTTATGTGTTTCAGATACAGATGTCAAGAAACTTGAAACTTAAGTAGAGTGAAGTGAAGCTTGAGAGGCAAATCTTGACATTCATATCAAGAATAAAAAAAAACTTAAAACAGCACTATACTTAAATGGGGGCTGAAGAAAGAAAGACTTTTTTCTGTTCCTGCTTCTGCGGCCATCTAGCTCCTTAATCTCATAGCCGCTCATTCTCCCATTCTTTCTCTTCCATGCATCTGAGGCAAGAGTCAATGAATGCAGCTGGCACACAACAGGGGATAGCGGTGATCTGCTCCCCGTGACATCTATCCATGCACATTGTTGAAGTGCAGGTCTGCTACAGAGGCCAAGTAATGGTTCATGCTAACAGCAACCTGCAGCATATGTGCTGCTTGATGGATTAGCTCATGCTACAGGCCACAATATTGCATTTCTTTCGACATTCGGCCTACACAGGGTGTCAGTCTTACAATGGACTACAGGTGCCTCCCTCCTCCAGGAAGGGCAAGCTAATGCCAGCTAGCCTGCCCCTCTCTCTCTCTCTCTCTCTCTCTCTCTCTCTCTCTTACCCTCCCCATCCAGCTTTTCCACTGCCTGGGTTGCTAGTTAATCCTGGGCCTTTTGGGTCACAGTCAGGGCTTTATCTGTCTGCGTTGTAGAGCTGGCTGATAGAAGACAGATTAGCAGCACATGATGCAAACTGAAGTAAGACTCTCCCTGCCAGGCACACAAACTTTCTAATAGTAGAAAGAAGTACAAACATTACTAAAACCACTATGTAAGTCAAGAATAAGAGACTTAGACATTCATATGCAAATTATGGACCAAAAATCACTGGATAAGGTTGTAAAAAGAAAACTACTTTAATGTTTCCCTAGTAGTTCTGGCATCATGGCCAAGAAAACTGAAGGAGTGCAAGAGACCTTTGCATTAAAATAGAAACAAAGTAGTAAGAGTTTATTGTTAAAGAGATTAAAAAGATTGTTTAAAATTGTTCTGTGAATCTGATTTCTATATCTAACTGTGAAAAATTATCAATGCAACTGGAAATCTATATGATTACATACTGCTTTTGTTGATATTTCTTAATAAGCTTACTCTATATTTGGTTATCCTAGCAGGGAAATTATTGTAATGTTTTTCTCTTTTCTGTACTTTGTGTTTTTTGAATTGATATATGGAGGCTTTCTCTCCTGCACCTCTTCTGAAAATGGAATTTACTTTTGTTGACCCAGTCAGACTATCCCAGTAACTAAGTAAGCAGAAATACAAGCCCTAATAGTTGGTAGTAGTTTAGTAAAGCCAAATGTTAGTTTACTTGATTTGGACAATGGGACTGTAATCCTAGAAAATGTTATTATAAAAAATATTCCATGTAACTATTAAGTCTTACCAATTAGGACTGCTACCTTTTCAAATACCCAAAGAGAGACATTTTAATTGACATGCACATTTTTTAGAACACGCCATACCCCCACAACCAGTGCAAAGGGACGCATGTCACTTTTTCTGCCCAAGTAGAAGCTCACTTTTATAATATTTAACTTGTTTCTATTGTTTCATGTAATATTGAGGTGTTTTACATCCAAAACAACTATTTTATGCAACTAATATGGTACACTTAAGAAATATACTTTGTCCTAAAATTCAGGAAATTTGCCATTTATTATGTTTTCCCATACAAGAGAACTGCCCAAACACAGATTGTTCTGAGTGCAGATGAATAGATGGCAACCCTGTTACCAAGGCAGAAGAATAAGACAATCATGGAAATAATCTCCATCTCACCTGCCTTTCCTCAATAACTTTTTACACTCCTATTATTCTATACCTCATCCTCATCTATCTTCC
>NC_056743.1:248486012-248506012 GCF_019279795.1 Protopterus annectens
CATGCAGCAATAGTACCTTATGTGGCATAGAGAATTTCTTATATAAGATAATCATATGTTAATGATGTTGTTCATGGGAAATATGAGATACTCCATATAAATATAAATCTTATAAATGGTCATTAAGACCCGGTGGGAATAATGCCTCAAGATGGATGATCCAATATTTTTCTTTATGACTGAGTATGCTTTGCCACCCTAGCTGATTATGCCTATTGCCAGTGATTTTGTCAATGATGGTGAACATGAATTTGGCCGTGGGGTGTTTGATAGTGTGTTGGTATAAAGCATTTGTCAGCTTTTTGGTACGAATGTCACTGTGGTGTTCCCCTATTCTTATTCTCAATGATCTTGAAGTTTTACCTACGTAAAATGCAGAACAGTGACAGGTAGCCAGGTATATCACCCAACTAGTAGAACAATTACCAAAAATCCTGACATCATAAATCTTACTTATGTTGGAACTAGAGAATTGTTTGATCTTGTTAACTTGACTACAAGAGGTGCAGTGACCACAGGGAAAAGTTCCTAAGAGTTCATCCCCTGTTACGGTCAATTGTTTAAACTTAGCTCCACCACTCTCTCTCTGTTTGTAATGTGAAAATAATGAACCCAAAGTTTTTCCTCTCCTGTATGAAAAGGGACACTGATTGCCCAGGATACTGCGCAAATAGTCATTGGCTAACAAAATGTTCCAATTGTTATTTAGAACACTCCTAACTACCTGATGATTCTTACCAAAGGTAGTGATAAACCTGATAGTGTCATCCTTTGAGTTGTTGGTATGGTCCTTATATTGTAGCAGGGTTTTCCTGTCTTGTTTATCTGTATATGCCCTGGCGGATGTAATATCGAAGATAGAGTATCCCCTATCCTGAAATCTGTTGTTCAAATCTATTTTGGCATTTTCATAGTCCAAAATAGAAGAATTAATATGTTTGATTCTAAGGTACTGAGATTTGGGGATATTGCGGATGGTGTGGCGTGGATGCATACTAGATGCATGTAATAAAGAATTGAATTGTGGATATTTGTGATAAATCTTGGTATTGAGTGTATGATCTTCATTTCGATATACTGTAACATCCAAGAAATTAATTTGATTTTTGTGAGATGTAATAGAAAACTCAATACCCCACAAGTTGCTGTTAAGATATTCCACAAATTCAATAAGTTAGGTAGAATCCGCACGCCACACCATCCAACAATCATCTAAGTATCTCCGCCAGATGTCTATTTCCAACTGATAAATATTATGTAGGGGGTTGTAAATAAGGCATTCTTCCAGATAGGCCATAAACAAATCGACATATATGGGGGCAAAAGAAGCCCCCATTGCCGTGCCTTGCAGTTGCCAGTAACACTCCCCTTGGAAATAGAATACATTTTTATTAAGCACATGCTCTGACATACAGATGAGCAAAGTGTTGAATCCCGGTGGATACAATTCAACCCTGTTTAACCAATATTGTAGAGCCTGTAACCCTGCCCAGTGTGGTATACTTGTATATAAGGACTTGACATCAAGTGTACACATAATCCATTCAGGTTCTAATTGTGTATCTTCAATTATTTTCAAAAATTCCGTAGTATCCTGGATTTTAGCCCTGACATGTGTCAAGAGTGGTTTGAGATGTTGGGTTTTACATAACAGCATGTAAACAACAGAAACACACAAGAAAGTGTCCAACCACAGGCCTAATTACACTTTATGATTATCTGAGATCATGCCATACAGGAGGACATGTTATGCAAGTCCTCATATCCAATAACGTGTGAAGAAAACAATTACAATAATACATAAATGATTGGAGGAAGACAAGCAATATAGTGTATTCTTATTTGGAAATTAAGTAATCAATGACATACTCATCATTTGCATTTTGTCAGACTCATACACATGCCAGGACAAATGTCAAAAATATGCGTATCAACCTGTAACGTCACAAAAATAGGTATATTGTAAATCAAACAAACTTACAGCACTTCCCTATTGTCATGAAAATGGATCCCCTACTGTGGAGGTTGATGCCTTAAAATGTTGCCCTCTGACTGTGCAATAAATGTCTCTGCCTAAGCCACTCCTGTCAGCAAAAACACTAATCTCCGAATGCCCACTTCAGTGAATTTTTTTCTCAAGGGGAAAAAACACTTGGCTATCATCAGGGATTTGCTCTTTACCCCACTATAGTGTGATCTCTAGTTTTTCGATAATGTAATATAGACCCGATCTGACTGAGACATGGTGGGTTGAGTGACATATATACGTCAAAACACATACAGTCATAAATACAGTTATGATATGTGATAACTCAGTAACTAGAGCAAAAATATTATGACCATCATTTCTATGTATGTGCAGTCTACATTAATATCATCATTGTCATGTATAACATAATTTAAACACATTATATTGGGCTTCTACTATAAGCTGTGGTGGTACAACAGTAGCATTGTTACCTCACAGCAAGAGGTTCTCCTGTTCGATTCACGGCTGGAGTGCCTTCTGTGTGGAGTCTGCATGTCCTCTCCGCAGTCGAGTGGCCTCCGAAAGACATGCGTGAATGGGCGTGCCTTCACTGAAGGTTGGGCGTCGGGCTGGAAACTCAGTACCATAAAAAAATCTACTGCCAATCATTAGCAGACCAGAGTTCCACTGTGGCGACCCCTATCCGGAAAAAGACGAAAAGACGAACAACATATTGGGCTTCTACTGCAAGCAGTAATGATACATTTATTACAATAAACATAGTCATGATGTGCCGTTAATGTGACATTCCTAATTAAAATGTTATGACAAATGGTATTCTGACCCCCTCTGTAAAAAGTACATGTCAAATGGATTTGTACCCTGCATCACCTGCCCTTTTTCATGGAGTTCATTAAGATCACTTATACCTTGTGCCACAGGAAACATTTCCCAAAAGGTGGAATTTATTCACTGAGTAGTATCCAGAGTGCTGATCTCTGCAATGTTACCAGGCTCATTTGCGCAACAGAAGGCCGCCTAAATTAAAATTTTTCACATTTTTCCTTAGGCAATGAACAGCATTTGCAAACTGCTGACCGGAGTGCAAATGCAAAAGTCATAATAAAAAAAATGACAGAGGAAAAAAAAGCTGACAAGAAAATGAATTCAATCAATGGGCATACCTAGCAATCAGAACAGCAAGAAGTGCATTCAAGTGATACATTCATCCTTCTCACATGTCCTTGTGGCACACATTATCAGACTTGTAGTTAATGACAAATAATGTGAAAGTGGGCAGACAACACATCACATGCTGTTATCAACACTGAAAATACCTGAATTTTAGATAACACAGGGATCTAACAAAATGGGTGTTAATATGCATTCAGACCCCCCCCCCCTATAAAATAAATTGGAATTTATTCAGTAAGTACTATCCAGTGTGCTAAAGGTTGCCACTGGTGCCAGGCTGGTTTGTGCTATAGAAGGCATCCTAAATTAAATTTTTACTTTTTTCCTTAGGAAGTGAACCTTATTTATGTGCTGCTAAGCAGATAGGAAAGGCATAATAAAAAAACTGACAGAGAAAAAAAAACTGGAAAGGAAAACTTAACTCATGCACTGAACATACCTAGCAATGACCAGAGCAAGAAGTGTATTACAGTAACACATTCATTCTTCTCACACCATCTTGGCACATTACAAATGTAATTTCTGGTACAAATTATCAGAACTGTAGTTAATGCCAAATAATGTGAAAGTGGACAGTTGACAGCTCAAATTGTTAGCAATACTGAGACTAGTTAAGTTTTAAACAACAAAATGATATAATAAAATGTGTGTAAATATATATTGACACACCAAGGTAAACTATCGGTTAACTGGATTCAAACCTTGCATCAACTGTGACTTTTCTCTAAGCTTACTGCACTTGCATCTTGTGCTACACAGAAAGTTACCTGACAGGTGCATTTTCTTTACTGAGTACTATCCAGACAGCTGACAACCGCCGACCAGCACCATGCTTCTTTGCATTAAAGAAGGCACCTTAAATTAAAATTTTCAGTTTTACCTTAGGCAGTGAGCTATATTTCACTGCTAGGGACTGCTGCCACTCCAGAATGTGTAATGCCAAATGGCGCACAAGACATGAAGACAGAAAAAAATAAAAGGTACTGAAATAGAGGAAACATTATGAAATAAGTAGTTAAGATGTATAATTTTGAGATTTCCTCAACTTTGTTGTGTTACAACAAGAACATATGCTCATTAAACATCATTATGTTCACATAAACACTGCCATCTCAGAATTAGAACCCCAGGACACCAGAGCATTAACAAGACACTGTTCAGATTGTTATCACTATTTGCCACACACAGTATACTGTGAAGATAAAAAAAGAGGTCACATATAATCAATATGTGACATAGTACAGGTGCAACAAACACAATTCCTGTACTTTGTCCTGTGTAATTTGCAGTTAGATGTGTGGATGGCTGTGATAATAGCAACAGGGAAGATAGCCTATCCTCACACAATACAAAAATATGAATACTGCACCTCTTTGCTTCTCTTTATTTTGTGAACACCATTCCCATATCTATGCTTTTCTAACAAGACTGATATGTGCTTTGCCTCGCAGCTGATATATGTTTCAATGAGTAATCTACTTCCTTAGAATTGCAGAAACAACTGTATTCACAGGCAGATACTGTTGTCATAAACAATTCATGTAAATGTTAGGAATATTCCTCTCCAAAGTCAGTCAGTGGTAGTCACAAAATTTCTTCTAATTCTCTTCTCCCCGACACATTTGCAAACACTTAGCAGGTAACACTTGTCAGTGTTCGTCCTTGCAGAGGTAGGGTGTGTGCATTCACCACGTTTACATTCCGCATACTTAGTGCTGATTTTGGAATTCATGAATGCTAATGAGTTCACACCTAATTTGCATATTCACAGTGCTGAGGGCTGAATCTGCACTATATAAAGGTAATTATGTAGTTAAGGAACTTGTATCATAGTAGGAGAGACTGTTTGGATCCAGGGAACTTGATACTACTACTTGCTTTGAAAAAAAGTTTCTACTTTCACAACTGACTTGCTACAAAGGTAGGTTGCTGTTATGAACAAACCAATGTGTTTTAACCCTAGTTATGGATTGCATTTCACAATACAAATATTGCTTTATTGACTGCATTATTCTCAGTAGCTGGTGGCATGGGCATGTTACCACAGTTATTTCTTGTCCATTCAGTATTTTTCAAATTACCAATGACAATTTAATGGAAAATTCACCATTGTAAACTGACCATTCTGTTCAGAAGCCCTTTCTTATTAATTATTAGCAGGGTCATGAGCTCTTGCATTAGTAGCAGTGACAATTTTGTTAAGGTTCTTATGTCTACTACGTTGTCCTCCACAGAAATGCATATCAGAGCAAAAACATTTAACCATTTTTCTTTGGTGGGTGTACTTTATTTTTTAATGCTGCAATGTACTACAGAGTGACAGAAAAGTTTGTCCTGCTATGAATTTATTATCGGGTTCTGTCTTTGTTTTGCATTGGAGAGACTGTATTAAGTTATGTGTACTCATACAAAGCTTTCCCTTTTCAAGTATTTTGTGTGTTACAGATGGATACATCCATATATTATATTTTTGTGCAAAAAAATTCGAATAAAGCTGTGTAGGCAAACTGTCCCTCCAAAATTAGAAGTATAATGTAAAAACAACAAAGGAGGCTCCAGACCAAGGCTACTAAAAACATATAAAAGTTTAATCCAAAGTGAGCACTTTCGTAGCTCAAGGCTACTTCATCAGACAAAACTTACATCAAAATGTGCAGTTTATATACCTTCAAGTTGAGTAATCAGTCAATTAAATAACTAATTAGCTTAAAGGCACATAGCCCAATTCATTGACACTAAATAAACTCAAAATGTAAAACAGCATAAAAAAGCATCTTCCTCCTAGGTTCCTTCATCTAATAGTATATATATAGGCTACAAAAATAATATAGATATCAAAAGACATTTCAAAACATTTCAAAAAACATTTACCTAGTACATGGACCTATCTAAAGATGTATATACATATTATTAAAACATATATTGTTACTATAAAAAGTTTTAATTCAAAATACATGGAATATATAATAAAATAAATACATGATTTATTTAGCCACTGTTATCTGATGCCTCTATCCATTAGTACTGGTTTAATACAAATTTTATCATTGATGCCCTTACCAACATTGGCTTGCAGCCTGATTATCCATTCAAGTTCTTTGACTTCTACTTTATTCTTAATACCACCCCCTCTAATACTGGATCTAACCATATCTATCACTAAAAACTTGAAGTGATGCTCATTACCACATATTATGGTATGCTTCACCAGGGCATTGGTATCTATTTGCCTAGAGATGTCATAGAGGTGTTCCCTCATGTGATCACGTAGTCTACGTGTTGTCATCCCTACATAGAAACAGCCACATAATACACAGGTGGCTAGGTACACTAAATTAATAGTATTGCAATGTGCTGTCAGTTTAAACATATATACCCTCCCTGTATCAAGGTGTGTGAACTTCCCTGTACTGTCAAGAAAGTCACAGAACCTGCACTTCCCACATGGGTGTGTACCAAATACCACTCCCTCTTCAGAATTAGTTGATTCACGGCCAGCCCAGGATGAATCTACTAATTTTTGGAAGAAGTTCCTACAAAAAGAACAGCAAAGAAGTACTAATAATCCTTTTTCCTGTATTGGACAATGAGCAGGCAACTCTTTAACAGCAGAAACAAAAGAGGTATTGGACAAATTAGATAAATTAATGTCAAAAGAACTGACAGTCCATTTAAATTATCTAAATTTACAGAGATATTTGGAATTGGACATTACACCTCGTGGCTTAAGAGCCTTTAAAAATCCTACTACCCTTTTGACATGCAAGATGAGAATGATAAAAAATTTCAATCGTAGCCACTGCCCATAGATGTTCTATTGAATGGACTAATATATTGGTTAAAAGAGCGAAATTAAAACAAGCTAAACTTCAGAATGATATTGCTTCCACTTGTGAATCCCTAGCCAGCATATTAGGGGTTGAACGTATGGAACAGTGTTTACAGGACATTCAAAATAAACTGATAGACTTTGAGAAGGAATTGCTGAACACTAAGAAATTTAAGATGAACTGTGATATAAGAGATTATGGTACTGGGTCTGCCTTTTCCTGGTTAACCAATAAGAAGTGACGACAGAGGAATGCCAGGTTTGCTGATCAGGAAAAAGACCAGAGACATAATGGCAACTTGATCGTCGGCTCGGATGTCTCTACTGAATGGGAGAGCGAATCTGGTGATTATCCTGGCCTTCCAGCAGCCCAGGATGCTTGTTTTCTACAGAAAACATTTCGGAAGAACAAGAGAACCAAGTTTGCAGAGAGGGAAATGGCTAGAAATGGCAATGCGAGCACTGAACCGGGTAACAGGCAATTGTATGATGGACAATCATCAGTACAACAAAGGTACAAAAGAGGTAGATGGAATTCATTCCAAAACGGCTTGTTTAGAGACTGTAATATGTAATAATGAACAAATGGACAATGTAGATGCATATGTTGTGAATTTATCAGGTTGCACATTAAGTGATGCTGCATTTTCTGCATTAAACCATGGTTTAAAGTTTATTCCAACTGTTATGCCTAGGTTACATATTATCAAGAAAGATATGTTCTGTTTGATATGCTAATTGCATTTAGCTTTCTTTTTTAAGGATAAACAGAATGTTAACAGCACGGTAAATAATTTAAATAGTAGTATGTCTTGTTCTGAAGATTCAGAAGAAAGTTTTTACTCTTGTGCTTCAAAGGATGAAAGTGATGAAAGTTTAGAAACTGCCAATGCTTATTGTAAGCTAGATAACCGCTAAAATTTTGGTTAAAAGTCAATTTATAACACCATGTACACACAAAGGTATACAGAATTTTGCAGCCATGGTGGACTTTGCAGTAGAATTAGTATACTTAGATTTTATTAATAATAAAAACAGTGTGTTAAATTCAATTTAATTAAATTAGAATGGAAAGCATTGCAACAACTTAGTAAAAATGAAGATCATGCGGTAAAACCGGCAGACAAAGGGAATAAGGTTGTATTAATGCATCTTTCACAATATATGCAGATGTGTTTTGACCATTTAAAGGATGTTGAAACTTATACAAAGTGTACTGCTAGGGAGTATGAAGTAGCTATGCAGAAATTTAAAGACTTGTTACAAAAAGGAAAACGTTTGGGATACTTTACTAAGGATGATGTAGATAAAAGATTTAATATTGATAACTGTGAGATGGCAAAGCTTTACTGCTTGCCTAAGATACATAAAGACATTTTGCATCCACCAGGTCATTCTACAGTCAGCAAGTAACTATTTTCTTAATACCATGGGCATATTTCTGAATAATTTTCTATTGCTATATGTCATTAAACAAAGTTCTTATATTAAAAATAGCGCTGACTTTCTAGATAAGGCACTACCCTTGACATGGACTAGAGATATGTATTGGTTAACAGCAGATGTAAAAAGTTTGTATACAAGTATCAGCCACCAGTATGGTTTAGAAGCCTTGCATAATACCTTGGGAGACAGTCCCCTTGCATATTATATTTTGGAATTAGTAGATTTTTGTTTGAAAAACAACTATTTTTTAATTTGATAATCATATATTTTTCATTAATTAAAGGGCATGGCCATAGGGGCAGCATTTGCCCCCATGTATGCCAATATTATGATGGGATTTTTTTAACTTGAATTTCTGTATCAAATAGAGTTCTTTAAAAAGTATGTAGTCAAATATTATAGATATATTCACAATTTAATTTTTATATGTGAAGGGGGTAGAGATGAAGTGACAAACTTTCTGGATGACATCCACGAGAATAGATTCATGTTGAAATTTGATGGTTTCCAGTTGGGAAACAAAGTGAATTTTTTGGACATTAGTCTAGAAGGAAGTAAGAGTGGGAAGATTGTTAGTAAGGTATACTGGAAATTTAAGGATGGCCTACATTTTTTGGATGCCTCAAGTTGTCATCCCCCCATCTCCTGAAATCTCTTCCCTATGGAGAATTGACTAGGGTAAGGATGCTGTGTAATAACACAAAATAAGTAAATAGTGAGTTAGAGAAAACCTCACAATTGTTTATTAAAAGGGGCTATAGTGCAGATGAAGTGCAATTTTCCTTGGACAAGGTTAAGAAAGGTATTATATGTAAACCTAGTAGTGGTTATAATAGAAAATATCCGAATAGAACAAAAGAAAAATCAGATAATTTAAAGAAAATATATGCAGTTATGACTTATGATTTGTTAGCAGAAGAAGTGAAACAAATTATTAAGTTCTATTGGACTTCTTTGTTTAAATACAGAGATTTGGTAGATATACTTGACAAAAAGTTAAACTTTTCATTCAGAAGGGCTAAAAATATAAAGGACATGTTAGCCCATGTTAGATTTATAAGACCTAGTATAGGTCAGAGTTACAATCCTGATTTTTTGGGAACATATCCATGTACTAAATGTATAATATGTCAATATATAAGTAGGACAATTCAGTGTATCAATGGAATGTATTTTCAACCTAACGCTAAGTTTTCACGTAATACAGAAAGTATTGTGTATGCATTGAGATGCCCATGTGAAATGTTTTATATAGGTGAAAGTAAAAGGGCATTCAAAACCAGAATGCAGGAACATGTCAGAGACATCAGAAATGAGAAAATAGAGTGCCCACTTGCAATGCATTTTAAAAAACATCATAATAGTAATCCACAAGGCTTATTAGGAACAGTTTTGGAACATATTCCTAGCACACAGTATAATAGCAATGTAAAGAAAAAACATATATAAAGAAACTCTTTTTATATTGAAATATAGCACTTTAGCCCCTAGGGGCATTAATATAGAATGCAACTGGAAAGTTTTTATATACATTTTGTATTTAAAATGTTTTAATTAGTTAATTACTATCTAGATGATTGATTCATTGATTTACTGATTAATTGATTTATATTATTGTATAAATTATGTGCTGCATTTTATGTGTATGTATTCTCCTTAGAAGGCTACTGCTGAGGGGCTACAGAGGTTGGATTAAATATTTATTGTGGAAGATCCTGGTTTTTGGTCGTTTATATCTTGGATATTACTTTTGTTTTTTATTTTACTTGTTGTGAAGTATATTTGATGTAAGTTTTGTCTGATGAAGTATTGACCAAGTGATGTATTTTAGACACTTCTGATTCTTTGATTTTATGTTGTTTGCACATATTTCATACTTTGTTAATGCATTTATATCTTTATTTTTATATATTTTTTATTTATTTATATAGTGATTGCCCTAAACTGTAAGTCTATATTAGGGTGTTTAGGTTTCTGTATAGGCTATTTTATATTTAAACTGTAAGTCTATATTAGGGTGTTTAGGTTTCTGTATAGGCTATTTTATATTTTATAATTATTTTATAAGTATGTTATGCCTTTAAGGTTTCTTATAGGTTTAACCTAAGTCTGATTGTTTAATTGTTTTATTGTTTTAATTGCTTACACTATATAACCCTGTTTCTTTTCTGCTGGTTTTAGGTTTGATAAAGCTTGTTAGCGAAAGCGCCAGTGGCGGCTGGTGACTTTAAATCAAAGGGGGGCTGCAGGAGACAGCTGAATGGGTGGGGTCAAGGGGAAAGGGTGTGGCCAACTATAAAGGGGAGGAGCTATGCTCAAAACCACAAAAACTAACTTTAATTAAATACGCTGCCCTGGGTGCCAAACCATCATTATGAGAGTCCAATCAAGACAAAAATAAGTGTAGATGAATAAAAATATTCAATGCATTGGCTGCATGACAGCTTACTTAATATCTAGATGGAAACAAAAGGTTGTGAGGCATGAAAAAATAAATTACTTTTTAAATACATTACTGGAATGCTAGTTAAAATCAAGTATAAGAAAAACAAGCAGCACTCAACTCAAACCACTTCTCCTTGCACTGCAGTTCTAATTATAATTTATATTCAGCTTTATTAAAGTACCAAGTAACATGCTGAAAATAGAAATCTCTGTGATGCCCCCACTTGTAAAAATGTTTCTTATCCAAAAAAGACCTGCTGCCTGACAACTATCTACTTGTTTCATGGGGAAAACATGATCAAAGTAAAAACTGAAAAGCAAACAAGAAACAAGCTCAAGATACACTGCTTAAAGGATTACTGTACAGGTTATGGACCGCACATGATTGGCATTCTGTTTAGTTTATGGGTAAAGTCTGTAGAGATGACTGGAAGTCTCCAACAAGTGTAATGAGCTTTTTAAAATAATGGAATCCTGTCCTTTAATACCCAAGGCTTATACATTATCTAGTCAAATATTCTCTGCATGGCAACAACAGAAAGGCTTTCCATGTTGGCAATTCTTTAGCAGTATGCTTATTAAAGCTTACTTGCATCTTACGATCTCAGACAAGCTTACCTTATGGTCATTAAAGCATTGCTACTTAAACACAGAGCAACAGGCACTTTCTGAGTAATAAGCATAAATCTGAGTAATAAGCATAAATCAACAGTACAAAAATATGACAGAAACCAGACCGTTCTGCAAAATCAAGGACAGATGAAAAGCCACTGTAGTACTTGTGTCTACCTTGGATGGGGGGACACACTGCACATTTACACTGCATAACTTCTCCTTGCCTTGCTTGGACACATCCAGAGTCACTACATGGGGAGTGGGGTGCAACAAGTATGTCACAATTTGAAATGTCTCTGGCTGACTGTGATGGCCCTGACACATTTGTCATACCTCTCAACCTCAGAGCAAGAAATCTGGACAAAGCCATACACAGAAGTGGGACAAAGGCCCAAAAATAAGGACAATTTTTAAATATTGCTCTAATAAACTTAGAAAGATAATAGAATAGGTCTTGCATTAGTATGAATTTTCTGAAGGGTATAAAATCTGAAACTCAAATGTCTGTCATTATTTTCTAACTTCAGTCTTTAGTGATGTCACTAATTTGCCAAAAAAACACAATTTTATGAAAAATGGACCAAAAATGTGATGCAAAAATATAAAATAGCCACACAATACAGCTGGGAACCTGTCAAAGAAGGGACACTTTAATATTAGTACTGCTAACTTGAGCAGCTGACAAAATAAAAGAATCTACATGCATTTCAAGTAATCTATAACTTTGATTATTACAGTTATTTCTTAATTGTAAACCCTCCATGTTTTCTTCCAAAATTGCTATTTTGTGGAGGGATTATTAGGGGGAAGAGCAACATTTTGAGCCAAAATCGGGGACAGTTGAGAGGTTGGCTATGCCTAATTCTATAAAGCAATTTATTTGCATGTACCTCTCAACCTGTTAATGCAGTAAATCTGAACAAGGCCAAATATATTGGGGGAACATATAAACAGTACTAAAAATTGCTCTTGTATAAATTGAGACAGTTGATAGAATAACAGTTCTTACTTTAGCATGCATTTTTCTGAAGGTTATGAAGTCTGAAACTCAGTGTATCATTATTTAGTGACTTAATTCCTAAATGAATTGCCAGAAAACTACAAATTTTATGAAGAACAAACCAAAAATAAGAAGCAAAAATCTATTCATTCTTTGAAAATCTGGACAGTTGGGAGGTATAGTTCAGCTGGGCCTGTCTGAGTTTGCTGCCCTTCCCCCCGACAAAATCATGGTTGAATGGAGCCTCTGCAGCCATTCCAATGAACCATTACTTGGCTATTTCACTCCATTTACCATAAACACTAATGTGCATACTGCTTTACTTCTATGATGAGTTGGACTTCATTTGAAAGTTTTATTTTGTATTTTACAGCACAAACACTAAGTCATCTGCTAAACAAAGCAATGCAGTCTCACAATGAAAACTTAGCATTAAAACTTCTCTGCCCTTGAAACTCACATTCATTGAAACAGCATTGAAACCCACATTCAAAGAAAATACATTTTGCTAGTGGCAGATAAAGATTAATTTTGGGCTGTTTTCAAATCATAGGACCCTTGCATATGAAACATACATGTGCTCTTTGATACACCTTCCTTATTGTACTAAATTATATTCCTTGTACAATACAGTACAGTTGTTAGAGGGCGTTTTAAATTTGTTTTGAACATTTTTCCAGTAAGCAATGAAACAAAACGCATGTACCCATAATGGCAAAACTGCCCAGTTCAGAACATTTATCATAAAAGTCTACTCAGACTTCCGCAGTCCACCATTAATAGTAAATATGCACAATTCCACAGTCCACCATTATCAGTAAATATGCACAATTCTACAGTCCATTATCAGTAAATATGCACAATTCTACAGTCCATTATCAGTAAATATGCACAATCTCTGAAGAAGTAAAAGTCATCTAAATAATTCCACATTAAAGAAATCTGTAACTAATGAAGAGGTTGCTGCTAGCAAACACCTTTATATTTCATGGTTTCATCGAAAAATAAAGTGTCTGTTGCCCCTCAGGAATAAATTGCGTATATTACATTAAAACAATAAGCTAGTAATATTGCAAGAGGAAATGGATGGCAAACTGATAACAGACTCATAGTTAGTATCTTCACCAAGGAGAACATTCTCAGTACGGCAGCATCCACCACTTGTGGGAGTAGAGCCCACAGCCTTCTGCATCAAAAGCAAGTACACAACCTGTTGTGCTATTAACAAGGCAAACTAACTTCACTTAAGCAACACTAAACTTCTGTTCCCCTGCAGCTCTCAGCTCCTTGTAAAATCTACTCAATACTCAACTGCATCTCAACTTCGCAGCACAAGAAAACTGGAAAAAGCCAAAATGTATTGGGGGGGGGGTCAAAAGCCACAAAACCAGGGACACATTAAACATTGCTTGTATAATCTTGGAAAGTTGCTAGAATAAAATGCTGTGTTACCACCATACATTTTACTACCAAAGTCCCTGTGCAAAACAGTCAGAGCAACATACCACTACACCAAATCAGCTGCTTTGTAAAAGAGAAGAAGACTGAAACTTAAATGGCTATCATTTAGTGAATTCAGTTCTCACCACAGCTGTCAACCTCTTAGTACAAAACACCTGGACAAACCCAGTAATGAGGGAATACAGCCCTCAAACATATTTATTGAATTCACTTCGTGCCATAGCTGTCAACCTTAGCACAAAAAACCTGGACAAAGCCAATAATGGGGGAATACAGTCCCAAAAATAGGGACAAATTTCAAATATTCATCTTATAAACTTAGAAAATTGCTAGAATAAAAGGTTGTGTTATGGTTGTGTTACTATGTATTTTCTGAAGAATATGAAGTCTGAAATTCAAATGCCTGTCAATTTTACTGCTGACAGAACAAAAACAATTTTCAGCAAAGAGCCAGGGAGAAATACTGCAGACACGTCTTTGTAAAATGACAGGGCACCAGAGCAAATCCACACAAACACAGGGAGGAGATGCAGATTCCACACAGAAAGCACCCCAGCCAAGAATCAAACCAGAAAACCTATAGCTGTGAGCCAACAATACTACCACTGCCCCATCAAATATACAAGGAATTAAACCTTCAGAAACCTGAAGTCTGAAATTCAAATGCCTGTCAATTTTATTTAACATTTGTTAATCAGGACAGTCTGACTTGGAACAAAAAAAATGTTCGGCAGAGGCCCAGAAAGAAATAATGCAGACATGCCTTTGTAACATGGAAGGACACAAAAGCAAACCCACACAAACACAGGGAGAAGATACAGACCCCACAAAGAAGGCAACCCAGCCAAGAATCAAACCTGAGAACCTGCAGCTGTGAGGCAACAATGCTACCACTGCACTATCAAATATCAAGCATTGCAGCATTTACAAACCACAGATATTATGAGGAACAGATCAGATCAAATATGAGGTAAAAATCTGCAATTTTTTTTTTTTACAAATGGTGGTGGGTAGGGAATTCAGGTCTTTAACACCTGCATACAAGGTACAGGATTCAAGCCTGAGGTATTCCCTACCACACACACACCTGTAGTAGCAAACCACAAAAACTAAATATACGGCCATGGGTGCCAAAATGTCATTATGAGAGTCCAATCAAGACAAAATGAAGTGTAGAAGAATAAAAATATTTCAATGCATTGGCTGCATGACAGCGTAAAATATCTAGATGGAAACAAAAAAGGTTGTGAGGCATGAAAAAATAAATTACTTTTTTTTAAATACATTAATGGAATGCCAATCAAAATCAAGTATAAGAAAAACAAGCAGCACTCAACTCAAACCACTTCTTGCAATGCAGTTCTAATTATAATTTATATTCAGCTTTATTAAAGTAACAAGTAACATGCTGAACGTAGAAATCTCTGATGCCCCCATTTGTAAAAATGTTCCTTATCCAAAAAAAGACCTGCTGCCTGACATCTACTTGTTTCATGGGGAAAACATGATCAAAGTAAAAAATGAAAAGCAAACAAGAAATAAGCTCAAGATACATTGCTTAAAAGGATTACTGTACAGGTTATGGACCACGTGATTGGCATTCAGTTTACGGGTAAAGCCTGCAGAGATGACTGGAAGTCACCAAGTGTAATGCGACTCTTAAAATAATGTAATTCTGTCCTTTATTACAAATACTGGCATATGCATTTCAATACCCAAGGCTTATACATTACCTAGTTAAGTATTCTCTACATGGCAACAGAAAGGCTTTCAATGTTGGCAATTCTTTAACAGTATGCTTATTAAGCTTACTTGCATCTTGCAATCTCAGCCAAGCTTACCTGATGGTCATTAAAGTATTGCTACTTAAACACAGAGCAACAGGCACTTTGAGTAATAAGCATAAATCAACAGTACAAAAAATATGACAGAAACCAGACCATTCTGTAAAAATCAAGGACAGATGAAAAGCCACTCTAGTACTTGTGTCTACCTTGGATGGGTGGGATTCTCTGCACATTTACATGAGCTACAATACTTACTTTAATTCTGCACCTTCCACTCTGTTCTTCTTCTCTAACTTCTTTTCTTTCTTCTTCTTCTTTCTTCTTCTGTTCTTCTTCCTTCAGGCTAGGCTAGCACAGACTGCACAGCACAGCTGACAAAATCCGCCCAAATAAAAAAAAAATTAAAATCCAATGCCAATTGCCAAATTAAAATCGGACACCACAAGTCAAGCCCACAACTCAACTGACTGATTCTTGCTCTTTTCCCAGCACATAAAGCCCAGGAAGAGAGCGACAACCAATCAGCAGCCTTTAGCCCAGCAAGCACGTCATGACGTGCCTGCGGACGTTGCAGTCCGAGCCCCTTCCAATTCTATGCGGTTTGGAACCGCATAGACTTCTGGGCATCACAATGATGCCTTCATTACACCACCGGGCTGCAATCAAAACAAACAAAAAAATCTGTTTAAAACCGCCGCAGCCCGAGGCGGTTAAGTGCGCATGCGCGTACTTCCGAGTCGCGGACTCAAATTTTTACATTAAAGTTATTAAACAGCTGCAAAGGTATTTTTTTTTTTTTTTTTACAGATTTCTTCTTCTTTTTAGCTGAGGGGGCTGCAGTCCGGCAGTCCGATGCCAAGAGCCGCCCCTGGAAAGCGCTCACCACTTTTGGATCCTAATAAAGAGCTTTTTATTCATCGCATTTGGACTCATTTTGGGGCTTTTTTCCATATTTTGGACTTTGGTAATCGTATTCTGGATGTTCTAACTGGTCTGAATAGACACAACTGAAATGTATTTATCTGCAAGGTTTTATACTGCCTTTTTGTGGTGGTTGGAACATATACAGCCTGGTTCAACTGTGAGCAGTTTTGTTGTTTATTGCTCATTATTCTGGCCCTGTCTCTGCTCACGGCTGCTTTACTGCTCTTGGTGTCTGTTTTTATTATTGTTTTTTAAACTTTTATATGTTTATAGTAGCTGTGGTCTGGAGCCTCCTTTGTTGTTTTTCCATTGTACTTCTAATTTTGGAGGGACAGTTTGCCTACACCACTTTGGTCTTTATTTATTGTTAAGTGGTGTGGAGACATGGCAGAGGGGAATGCCTCACTGGATTTAAAACTCGATTATGTGTCTGAAAGGGATGCCTGAAAGAAAAAACTACAATTAACCTTGGGGAATCGAAATAACACATTACTGGACTTTGAACCTGTGGTTAGTACTACACAAAATAGTGAGAACTGTGAGTATGATGTAACGGCCTTGAAGAAGGAGCTACATAAATTGGAAAATGATTTGTGTAGGTTAAAAAGACTCCAGGATCAAAGGTTCCACCTAGAAACCTGTCTTAAGCTGCATATTGTCCCTCGTGGGTTACGGGTGCTTAATATGCATACATATGGCACTGTCTATAATGAACTTTTACTACAATAGCAACAAATTAATCTAGAGACTAGCAGGAGCTATATGAAACTGTTAACTAATTTCTTTACACCAGAGGAAGAAGCTCTGATAACTAGCATTAACAATTTACAAGGAACTTTGTATAACATCTATCCACACCATATTTTAGATTTAAAACTTGATGCTGTTCTGGAAACTGTTGCAGCTTATGAATAGCAGTTATTGAATTCTAAAAGAAAGAAAATGCAAAAAGACACACAAGACTTCTCGACCGGCAGGGTTTTTGCCTGGCCGAGAGAACGGAATTATGGTAGTTTTAGTAGTAATAACTCCAAACCTCAGCCTGTTCAAAGAACAGAGAGTGATAGAACTTTAAAACCAAATGATACTATAGAAGTTGTAGCTGTTCCTTTAAATCTGATCAGTTTGGTCGACACTAACAATGACAGAATGGCTTTTGAGATGCAGGGCACGCTCCCTCCTGCACAGCCATTTAAGGAAGTGAACAACTCTACTGCTACAGAGATGAATGGTACTGGAGGGGCACGAAGGAAAAATACTGGGTCCACTGTTTCCCCTGATGGATGTAATGGCACCATGAGCAACTTTATGATGAACAAGACGAGCCTAACAGTGCCTTACCTTACCTTATCCGAGCTAATTCTTTTTGAATGCAGTCCTGGAGCAGAGACTGCCGCAAACGCAAAGCCTTTGTAGAAGAGGAGAAGTCCCTGACAATAAAAAAGATGTGGCAACAGAATGGGTTACTCTGATTTGGAATATTTCAAGTCGTATAGTGACAGAATTTGAAGCCAACGAACTGCAGAAAGGTATGTCCTTTATAACAGCCAACAGAATTACTGTTACAGAGAACATAATTGAACTTAAAAATTATACTTGTAACATCATGTTGAAGGTTCATTTTGGTGGAATGGACAATAGCACAGGTGCTGCTAGTAATTTAAAAAAAAAACAGTAGCTTTATTCTTATAAACAATTCAGCTGTAGAGGCTTTTGAAAAGGCATGCTTTAAAGAAATATATGAACTATATAACAGTGGTAATTCAAACAAGAAATATTTTTCTAATTTAAATATAATAGAAAGGGAAGCTTTGGAAGTCCTATGCCATGATGATGCTATTTCGATTAGACCGGCCGACAAAGGCAGCCCTTTGGCTATAATGAACTTTGAATTTTACACTCAAACTATAAAAGAAATGTTAAATGACAAAAAGTTTTATGAGCAAATAAGTGTCAATAGAGTTAGTACATGTGAAAGATGCATTTATAACTCCCTTTTTGAATGCCTGCAGAGTAGTCTAATTAGTATGGAATTATTCAAGTACTTTATTGTAGAGCAACCAATAGTACCCATTATACAAGGACTGCCTAAGGTCCACAAACATGTTACTCTACACCCCCTATGAGGCCCACTGTGGCAGCGAGAGGGTGGTGCACTGAGCCATTGTCTGTTTTTGTGGAACAACACTTAAAGGCTGTTTTATCTAATAATGGGTTTATACTGAGGGATACCAAGCAATTTCTGGGAGATTTGCATGAGTTTGTTGGCAATACCAACCTTAACAGGCAATGGTTAATGATCACTCTAGATGTACAATCCCTTTTTACTATGATTCCCAACAGAGCAGGGATAGAATTATTTAGACAGTACCTGTTGAAAGACAAGACCTATGATAATCGATTTATTGATTTTCTAGCCATGCTGATGGAACTCATTTTGGAAAATAACCTATTTGTGTTTGGTGACACTGTTTATAGACAAATGGATGGCATAGCTATGGGCACACCATGTGCCTGTGCCAATAGCTATGCCAACATTGCCAAGGCAGCTTGGGAAGAACAGTTTGTGATTACTGAGATACAGGGCTGTCTTGGCTTTTATAGAAGGTTTGTGGATGACTTTTTTATGCTGTGGGATGGTGACAGCAATACTTTCAACCTTTTTTTTTTGTTAAATTAGGTAACATTACACAATTTCTAAAATTTAAAATGAAGAGTTCCTTGTCCACAATTGACTTCCTGGATGTCAGAATTATACAAAAAAAAAAATCAATTTGATACTGAGATATATAGAAAGGAATGTTACAGAAATTCTTATTTTCACAGACAAAGTATGCACCCCAAGCACATCTTTAAAAATGTGATTAGAGGGCAAGGGGTGAGAACCTCCAGGTTAATAACTAATGACATGAAATTTGAAAGGGAGTTAATGGATATGAAAGATAGATTCCTGGAGAGAGGCTATAGTGAGACAGAAATTTCACAAGCGACAATGGATATTAACAACAGAAGAGAAGTAGACATTACCCCATACTTCTTTAAACAGGAACCCTCTTCCATAACACTGAAGTATAGAAACAACACATTGAGAATACCCATCACTTACTCTAGCAATACACAGTTATTACAAAGGATCTTTGATAAGAACAGGAATATCTTATGTGCAAATGACAAGGTGAAAGGAATCGTGGGGGAAAGACCTAGATATGTCTATAAGAATAAGAAGTGTTTGAAAAGAATATTATGTGGCCCACGACTTAGTCGTGAATCAACTAACTTAAGAGGGAGTGGTATTTGGTACACACCCATGTGCAGGTTCTGTGACTTTCT
>NC_056743.1:248511012-248528512 GCF_019279795.1 Protopterus annectens
ACCTTAGGAAATATGAGAATTTTCATAATACACTGATCATTTATATACAGTAACTGTACTGATTTTTTTACACAGTGCTCCAGACTCACCTTGGTAATAATGAAGCTGAATGAAGTCTCCTTGGGGGGGTTCCCTGTGCCTAATGCTAACTGAATGCAACCGTTATTTAGTTATTTATTAATTTATTACATATATTTACATTTATTTACATTTATCACATTTATTATTCATTACATGGTTAAGTAAAAGTTGTGCATTTTGTTAGGCATCATTTTTCATATTTGTATGTGCTAAGGCTGTTATTTTTAGGTTTTCAGTATGTGCACTATCCTTTGGCTGCCAGCCAGAGCCACGACACATTCTGCATGCCTATAGTTACTGGCAGTATCTGCAACTGGTGGTTCTCCCTCAGACTATTCATCTGTATCTGCTGGAGATGCTGGCCCTGTCTGTGTTACTGGGAACTGTGGTCTTGCCCCTAGTAGTCCTTGTTGAGGCTGTCTCCTAAGAATGATACTGTGCAATACGGAACTGGCTGAAAGTACTTCGGCAGAGGTGGCTGAATCATACTGCAGGGCACGTCCTGATGTGTCTAGAGAATGGAACCTTGATTTGAGCAAGCCAAATACATCATCATCATCTTCTTTCGGCTGTTCCCGTTAGGGGTCACCACAGCAGATCACCTGTTTCCATTTCTTCCTGTCCTCTGCATCTTGCTCTGTCACACCAACCACCTGCATGTCCTCTCTCACCACATCCATAAACCTTATCTTAGGCCTTCCTCTTTTCCTGTTACCTGGTAGCTTCATCCTTAGCATCTTTTTCCCAATATACTCAGCATCCCTTCTCAGCACATGTCCAAACCAACGTAACCATGCCTCTATGGCTTTGTCTCCAAACCTTCCAACCTGGGCTGATCCTCTAATATACTTATTCCTAATCCTGTCCACCCTCGTCACACCCAGTGCAAATGTTAACATCTTTAATTCTGCCACATCCAACTCAAACTCCTGCTTTTTTGTCAATGCCACTGTCCAACCCATATAACATAGCTGGTCTCACTACCCTCTTGTAGACCTTCCCTTTCACTCTTACAGGTACTCGTCTGTCACAAATCACTCCTGACACTCTTCTCCACCCACTCCATCCCGCCTGTACTCTCTTCTTCACCTCTCTTCCACACTCACCGTTACTCTGAACTACTGACCCCAAGTATTTAAACTCATCCACCTTCGCCACCTCTATTCCTTGCATCCGTACCATTCCTCTATCCTCCCTCTCATTCACACACATATATTCTGTCTTATTCCTGCTGACCTTCATTCCTTTTCTCTCTAGAGCATATCTCCATCTCTCCAGGGTCATCTCCACCTGTTCCCTACTCTCACTACAGATCACAATGTCATCTGCAAACATCATAGTCCACAGGGACTCCTGTCTGATCTCGTCTGTCAAGCTGTCCATCACCATTGCAAATAAGAAAGGGCTCAGAGCTGATCCTTGATGTAACCCCACCTCCACCTTAAATGCATCAGTCACTCCCACCGCAGACTTCACCGCTGTCACACTACCTTCGTACATATCCTGTACCACTCTTACATACTTCTCTGACACTCCTGACTTCCTCATACAATACCACAACTCCTCTCTAGACACCCTGTCACATGCTTTCTCTAAGTCTACAAAAACACAATGCAACTTCTTCTGACATTCTCTGTACTTTTCCATCAACACTCTCAGAGCAAACATCGTATCTGTACTGCTCTTTCCCGGCATGAAACCATACTGCTGATCACTAATCATCATGTCCCTTCTTAACCTTGCTTCCACTACTCTTTCCCACAACTTCATGCTGTGACTGATCAATTTAATCCCTCTGTAGTTATTACAGCTCTGCACATCACCCTTATTCTTAAAAATCGGTACCAAAACACTTTTTCTCCATTCCTCAGACATCCTCTCACTTTCCAAGATTTCATTAAACAATCTGGTTAAAAACTCCACTTCCATTTCACCTAAACACCTCCATGCTTCCACAGGTATGTCATCCCGGCCAACAGCCTTTCCATTCTTCATTCTCTTCGTAGCCATCCTTACTTCCTCCTTGCTAATCCATTGCACTTCATGATTCACTATCCCTACATCATCCAACCTTCTCTCCCTCTCATTCTCTTCATTCACCAACCCCTCAAAGTACTCTTTCCATCTCCTCAACACACTCTCCTCGCTTGTGAGTATGTTTCCCTCATTATCCTTTATCACCTTTACCTGCTGCACATTTTTCCTAGCTCGGTCCCTCTGTCTAGCCAATTGGTACAGGTCCTTTTCTCCCTCCTTAGTGTCCAACCTTTCATACAACTCTTCATATGCTTTATCCTTAGCCTTTGCCACCTCTCTCTTTGCCATGCACCTCATCTCCTTATTCACCTGTCTACTTTCTTCATCTCTCTGACAATCCCACTTCTTCTTTGCCAACCTCTTTCTCTGTATACTCTCCTGTACTTCCTCATTCCACCACCATGTCTCCTTGTCGTCCTTCCTCTGTCCAGATGTGATACCAAGCACCTTTCTAGCCATCTCCCTTACTAGCTCTGCTGTAGTTACCGAGCTATTTGGTAACTCTTCACTGCCACCCAGTGCCTGTCTTAACTCATCCCTGAACTCCACTTCACAATTACCCTTTTTCAATTTCCACCATTTGATCCTTGGTGCTGCCCTCACACTCCTCCTCCTCCTCTTAATCACCAACGTCATCCTACATACCACCATCCTATGCTGCCTAACTACACTTTCTCCGGTCACCACTTTACAGTCTCCAATTTCCTTCAAACTGGCCCTCCTACATAAGATATAATCCACCTGTGTGCATCTTCCTCCACTCTTGTATGTCACCCTATGCTCCTCCCTCTTGTTAAAATACATATTCACCACAGCCATGTCCATCCTTTTCGCAAAATCCACTACCATCTGACCTTCTGCATTCCTTTGTTTAACACCATACCTACCCATCACTTCCTCATCCCCTCTGTTCCCTTCACCAACATGCCCATTGAAATCTGCTCCAATCACCACTCTCTCACCCTTTGGTGCAGTCATCACCACTTCATCCAATTCACTCCAAAATTTTTCTTTCTCATCCATTACACAACCAACTTGTGGAGCACATGCACTAACAACATTCATTATTACACCATCAATTTCCAGCTTCATAAACATTACTCTATCCAACACTCTTTTCACCTCCAAAACACTATTAGCATACTGTTCCTTTCTCCTTCCATCCACACCATAATAAAACAATTTGAACTCACCTCCGATACACCTAGCCTTACTCCCCTTCCATCTGGTCTCTTGCACACACAATATACCAACCTTCCTTCTGTCCATCATATCAGCTAGCTCTCTCCCTATACCAGTCATACTGCCAACATTCAAAGTTACGACCGTCACTACCACAGTCCTAGCCTTTCCCCTCTCTTCCTGTCTTTGGCCATGTCTTCCACCTCTTCTCCTCCTTTGGCCAACAGTAGCCCAATTTCTGCCAGCATCCTGTTGGCTAACAGTACTGGTGGCAGTCATTCTTAACACGGGCCTCGACCAATCTGGTATTAAAGTATTTATTAATGTCTGCATGAAATGATTTGGCGAAGTTTTACGCCGGATGCCCTTCCTGACGCAACCTTCCCCATTTATCCGGGCTTGGGATCAGCACAAAGAAATGCACTGGCTTGTGCATCCCCAGTGGCTGGGTTAGCAAGCCAAATACATATTCTACGATATTATTAGTGTGAGCGTGGGAATTATTATATCCTTGCTTGGTTGGGTTGTGAGTTTCCCATGGGTGTCATCAGTCTTGACTCCAGGGCACAACCTGCATCCCCATTACATGCCATTGTGGAAAGTCACCCCTAGAAAACCTTGTGTAGAGCCCTTAGGTGTGGCATATGTGTGAGTCATGAAAACTGCCTGGGTTACCTGCACAGATATTTTAGATGATCCTTTGGGCATTATAGACAAACTGTCAGTTTATACAATGGTATCTGTTTCTGTTAATGTACCTCTTTCAATTTTCACTGGACGGGGCTTTTATTTCTTTGTGTGTGTGCAATCTATGGTCCCCATAACTTCAGGGAAGTTTGCTACTGAATAAAATTCCTGCATGGTTCTTGATCTCTTCTTTGGGGTTTGTGGGAAACGGATATGCTCCCTTTGCAAGTTGTAACATTACATTAAAAAAATTATTTAATATTCTGAAAGTTGAGGCCTCTGACACCCCCCAATATATCCCTTATGGGACTCTGAAATGCACCTGTAGCTAATATATGTAATGTTACACATACCTTTGTTTCCATTTGGATGGGTTTTCCACAACTTCACTGGGTCTTCAGGTGAGGGCAGCAGATGTTGCATATTTCCTGTTTCCCTGTCCATCCTATATCACTTTAAAATGTCTGCATTATGAAGTCCATGATAAGTTAAACAGGGTCTAAAGCCTGTTGCACATATAGATTAATGATGGCAGCAGCAATTGCTAACATTCTTTTTTTTCCTAAGTGTAATCCTAGCTGATATCCAAAGAGTTTTGGATTTCAGGGCAAATGGCTACAGTGAGTGGACACAATTTTTTATAGCTTCCTGAATAGCTCTGTCATGTTGAACTGATTAATTACCAAGTAATTTGGCTACTTATGTTATCATTAGCATAATCTGCTGTTTACCTTTGTTTTGCAGCTCTACACTAAGTGTAGAGCCATTCAATGAATATCAAATAGCACTTTACTGTGTGTGTGTGTGCAATGCACCACACTGCGTACATGATAGCTGCACTTAATGGAACTGCTAATGAGTCCAGCCCGCAGTGTAGACCATTTTAATAAAACAACTACTATTTATAATCCGGAGTATTCACACTGTAATGCAACAGAATCTATATGGATTAAACAGTTTCAAATGGTAGCGGTAAAGGAAATAAAAAGTAAACTTTTAAACAACTATATATAAATCACTGGAAGTTTTCTGTGAAACTTTAGAACTTAGTACAAGTCACAGTCTCATTACAAAGATGATTTCAGGTTGAAGATAATTGTAAACAGTTTTAACCAAAAATTTCTATTATGCATGACTTCGTAACAAGTACTTGTTTACCCGAGGTGTGTCTCAACAGATGAGGAATTCTTCAATATTGTCTTAAGGGATCTTATGTCTGTTTGTTTCCTTTATAAACATTATACCGCAATAAACCTAAACTTCCAAGATGGTGTTCTTTGCTATGTCATCAACATGTTGTTGTTCAATAACATCCAGCTATTCATAACTGTGTTTGTATTGGATCAATAACAGATTTTTCCAAATTTCTGATATCTATCAAGAGCTGAGTCAGTACAGCATTACCAGGAAGGCCTGGTTTCTGCCAGGCTTTTATTACAACTTTTTTGGCATTAACATAACCTACTGAAGGACAGACCCTTTGTGCATAGGAGGAGAATATCAGAATTTAATCCACTCAAGTACTTGCAGATCTTCTGTTCCACCAATAAGTGCCCACAACTGCCAAGATGATAATTCCACAGTTTATTGTCAAAAACGAATAAAACGAACAAACGATACTATACGCACATTGAAACACTAAACAGACTAAAACCACAGCAAATACGATACACTGTTAAGCGCTTTCAGCCAAAACAGCTGGCCTTCATCAGAACTAAGGCGTATTGCTATTACGCTGTTTAAATAAATTCACTGGCGCCAAATTCATATTCACTCTCCTTAAAGTTGTACTAACCATATATTACATATATATGTATCCATAAATTTCATTAATATGCATATTAACATCAAAACACCATTAAAACACTATTGAAAAACAAAATAAAAATATAAAAAAAAATATATATATATATTTATATTAATGACAATAATTGCTTCATTGTGACTTGACCTTTTGAACGTTGTTTAATGTTGCCTTAATGCTGCTAAGAATGTTTATGTAATCTAGATATAATACTTTAAAGAACAACTATAATAAGTAGAGAAAATTTATTATTGTGGATATTATTATTTATTGTTCATTTTCACTTATTTGAGAAAGGTACGAAATTCATACCTAATCCTAAATTTAATTTAACTGAAGTATTAATTGATTTTAAGAAATATATTAGGAAGATAAATTTGGATATATTCTTTGATAATGTACCTAAAAATGATTATAAATTTGGAAGTAAGGGAGTTAACAATCAAATAAATACTAAGAGTATGTTTACGCTACCTAATTACCCTGTTGTAGAAGTGTTTGACAAGGTAGTTACAAGAGAAATATATCAGGAGTATAATTACTTGAAACAGGGTACAAATATTAAAAATTTATCATATGAAGAATTACAATTGCTTTATGAAATTAAACATGAAAGTGATATTAGAATAATGAAACCAGATAAAGGGGGAGGTATAGTCTTATATGATAATATGCAGTATATAAAGAAAATATATGATATTCTGTATTCAACTGGGAATTATGAGACAATCTCATTAAATGAATTAAATATAGCTTATCAGCGTATAGATTCATATATAGAAGAATACCTATTAGAAGATAGAATTACTGATGAAACATACAAGTATATTAAGGTAAAATTTCCTAAGGTAGCTACCCTGGTAGGTATTCCTAAAGTACATAAAGATACTAATGACCCCCCCTTTAGACCAATAGTACCTGGCAGTTATTCTAAAACATTCCCCATGGGTAAATATATTGATATAAAGTTAAAGGATATGTATTCGGCCATTAAACATATGGTGAAGGATTCGTGGGTCTTTTTATCTAATTTCCCTGTTTAAGCAATATCGAATAGTGATACTATAATAGTGACAATTGATGTTATTGACTTATTTTCCTGCATTCCAAAACACGAAGGTCTGGAAGCTTTTAATAGTAGTCTATTGAGACACACTAACCTAGAATTGGATGAAATATGTTTATTAGCAGAGATGATGTCAATAATATTGGACAATAATTTCATTTACTTCGAGGGAGAATATTTTAAGCAAACCAGGGGGGTTGCTATGGGGGCAGCTTGTGCCCCCATCTATGCCAACCTGGTTATGCTGTTTTGGGAAGATACTATAGTATTGCCCAGTAAATATTTTCAACATATAAAATATTATTCCAGATTCCTGGATGACATATATATTATATGGGAAGGAGAACATAATGAATTGCTACTATTTATAGATTTTCTTAATAATAGTAGTGATTATTTGAAATTTACACACTCCTATAACAAAAAAGGTTTACCATACTTGGATACATATATTTACCATGATCAAGGCAAAGTTTATTCAAAAATACATAGGAAAAGTACCTTTTCCAACAATTACTTGGCTATTCCAGCTGCCATCCTAATAAAGTTCAATACAATGTCTTTAAAGGACAATGTATTCGTGCAGCTAGAATGGTATCTGATTATGAAGAGATGAAAATTGAATTAAATTTTATTAAAAAATTATTTGCACAAAGAGGATATCCTATGGACATGATGAATGAGATTATTGAATATGTTATAGGACAATGGAATATTAAATATAAGCCCTTGTTGGGAGCAGAAAACTCATTTAGTAATAATATATTTAACAACAAATCAGTTTCCAAGTATGAAAGAGTATGTATTTTACAATATAACAATGGAGTGGATAAAATTAAAAGAATTATCTATAAATGTTGGCATCTATTCAGTACAGATATGAATCTGGTTAGAATATTAGGTACCAAGCCTAACTTTGTTTACAAAATGGGAAGTAATATGAAGCTTTTAATGCAATATAAAAATATTGATAGGAAAAGAAATATTATATACAACAATAATAGAAGCAGGAAATGTGGATCATGCAATCAATGTAGCTATATGTCACAGAACAACAAGATAATATTACAGAATGGACATAGAACTATTATACGATGCAAACAAGGAAATTGTAATACCAAAATGGTGATATACTTGGATAAATGTGAGATATGCCCAAGTTTTTATGTTGGTAGAACAGAAAGATGTATTAAGAAATGCATATATGACCATATTTATAGTATTAGGACTAAGGATAGAATGAATGCTTTATATCGACATGTAGAAAGTAAAGGGAATGAACATCAATTCAAGTTTAGTATACTTGATATAATAGAAATAGATCCGAGAGGTGGTGATTTCAAGAGTATACTGGCATATAAGGAGACTTGGTAGCAAATATGGTTGGATGCCACCACTCCACCAGGATTAAATGAAAGTATATCAATAAAATCCCTATTATAGTGTTAAAAGTAACTTATCCAAAACTTGTCACAAGAATCATAAAAATTTGTACAAACAAAATTTTCTAAAAAAATTTTCTAAGGATTTTTTAAAGAATTTTAATGTATTTAGGAAGTTTTTAATGTATTTAATATTTATTTATTTAAGTATATATTTATTTATCGATTTAACAATTAATTATTTAGCATGTAGTCAGTAATTTGAACAGTAAAGATTCTTGTATATATAATTGGTTATAATAGACAAGCCCTTATTTATATGATAGTTATTAACTCATAAATTTTCCCTACTTATTATAGTTGTTCTTTAAAGTATTATATCTAGATTACATAAACATTCTTAGCAGCATTAAGGCAACATTAAACAACGTTCAAAACGTCAAGTCACAATGAAGCAATTATTGTCATTAATATAAATATATATATATATATATATATATATATATATATATATATATATATATATATATATTTTTTATATTTTTATTTTGTTTTTCAATAGTGTTTTAATAGTGTTTTGATGTTAATATGCATATTAATGAAATTTATGGATACATATATATGTAATATATGGTTAGTACAACTTTAAGGAGAGTGAATATGAATTTGGCACCAATGAAGTTATTTAAACAGCGTAATAGCAATACGCCTTAGTTCTGATGAAGGCCAGCTGTTTTGGCTGAAAGTGCTTAACAGTATATCGTATTTGCTGTGGTTTTAGTCTGTTTAGTGTTTCAATGTGCGTATAGTATCATTTGTTTGTTTTATTCGTTTTTGACAATAAACTGTGGAATTATCATCTTGGCAGTTGTGGGCACTTATTGGTGGAACCGAAGATAGGAGGAGAATATGCCAGATCATATCCTATAAGGAACAAGGAAGAGATTAAGTTTATCAGTGCCGGCCATAATGTATTATAGATATCCTGCACATTCTGCTTTAAGAGATTCAACTCCTGACAGTCCTAAAACATGTCTCCATGTACCTATTGCCCTATATCATCTCCAGCAAGTATTGGAAATGGCAGGGTACATAACCCATAGTCTCTGCAGGGTATAGACGTAATTGAACAGATACTGCCAAGTAAGTAATTTAGTTCTGAGTGAAATGGGCGCATATCTAGAAATCTGAATCAAGGATGTCCAACTGTCATCCATAATCTGTGCACCTAGTTCTAACTTCCATCCTCTTCTAAGGAGTGTATGTTACAGAAATGGCACCTTTCATTTCATATACTCCCTCTCTCATTCCTAGCCACCGATCTATCTACCTAAATCAGCCTCATCTTTTGAACCCATTTTAGTCTGGGCATACATTTTCAGAACACTGTCTATAAACTGTTTACAAGCTTCAAGCAGTTTGAATTTTAACTTAAGCATTGCTAATGGGAGGGGAAGATGGTTCTCACAAAGTTGATACTAGAAGTGTAGCCCTTGAATTGTGGACAATCTTGTTTTTGTTGGATGAGTGAATACATTTCAGTTTTCCCATATACTGGGTTTATGCTATCCAACCAACGTTTGGTGTCGGTACAGTTAAATGCCTATGTAGGTAATTTTAGGAGATCAAGATTCCTTGCAGAAGTGGACTCTCTTTCAGTTTAGGGGCCTTTCATTTCTTATAAAAGGTATTACTACCTCTCAGTTCCTCCAGGACTAAGTCCTTCCAAACTGCATCCACCCTTGGGAACAGAAGGCCTCAGGTCATCCTGAGCTGTGCTGATGTAACATACAAGCCATAGTCAGGTAAGGAAAGCCCTCCATGTTCCTTTGAATGAGGTGATATACATAAAGCTATTCTAGACTTCTGGCCCCAACAGAGGAAAGCTGTGGATATCCTCTGGCTTTGCCTAAGTACGGCATCAGGTATGTGAATCTGGATAACTTGCATTACATATAAAATAAGTGGTAGCACACACAGTTTAAAAGTTATTACTTATTGACAAAAATCAACTTTGAAGGCTCTGCAGAGTGCAAAATATATTTTAACTTTGCTGATGATAGTTTTAAAAGTGTGGGTTATTGATTTGTCAAAGATATCAAGCAGTTTTATTCCTAAATATGTAATGCCTTGCATTCAATGAAAAGCCAGAAGCATTGTGATGGAACATACTTGATTTTGAACACCTGTGTTACAGGCCAGTTAATTTTGTACCTTGACACATGACCAAACCTCTTCATCTCAATGAAGTCTTTGGCCGGATCCTCCTCTGAGTTAGGGAGGTATAGTGTACAAAAACAGAGACAAATGGAGGCCCTGTACAACCTAACCTGGGTAAAGAAAAGCCCTTATTACCTTTGTAACTTGTTCCAGACAAAGAGAAAATATGTGGAGAGAGAGAGTGGGCAGCATTGTCTCATTTCCATTTGCAGTTTTACTGATTGTAAAAGTCTAGCACCTAACTTAATTCTTATAAGCAAACCCATTTCCATGGCCCATTTTACTGAAGTAAAATCCTGTGGAAAAAAACTTCAAATGAGAAACTCCAGCTGACCCTGTCAAAGGCTTTCTTCTTAACAGGATTTTCTGTAAGAAGAAGTTGGGAAACAAGAGAGGTTTTAATAAGGCTGTCAAAGGTAGTTTTACCTGTAACAAGGCATATTTGTTTGTCATTCTAGGGGGGGAACTATTATTTGTCTCCCTGTGATGAGATTGCTGACAGACTCTCCTGTTTTTCCAAGGATGGTCTACAACGCCTGAAGCTCTCCTGCAACTCAGCCACACACACACACACACACACACACACATATATATATATATATATATATATATATATATATATATATATAGATATATATATATATATAGTAGCAGAAAAATGCTTACAGTGCAATGAAAGCACCCTCTGTAATCCTGGGTTTAACACCTATCACACATTCAGACCTACAGGCAACTGCAATAGAGTGTCAATCTTTGTCAGAGATCCCCTCCCTTCAAGGCAGACTACTAATTACCCTGATTTTGAAAGTTTGGAAATCCAAGTCACCACAAATAAAGTCAACTACCATTTCATAGCCAGCAGTAGATCTCCCTACAGCCCCCCACCCTACCCCACTGATCAGGACAGATATCTCATATCCATAAATGAAACCCCTATAAACTCATTTTTCTAAATGATCTCAATTATCTTGAAATGGACTGACTTACATAAACTACTAATGGGAAGCATGCCTAATGCTTCCTTGACTATGTAACTGTGAATTGCTTAGAAAACATGGTAAGCATCCCAACTTGCAAAACAATATCCTGTCTCACGTCCTTATTAATATTGTATAATTCCATCAGATATCATCCCTCATTGTTAAATCAGACCACACATTGGTAATTTTCACCACTAACTTTGGAGGTACTCTACAAATACACAAGTATGCAAGGACTTCTCAAAAGCAAACCTGCAGATGATTAGTGGCCCAAATAATTTCCACTACATGCCTACTCAGACTGATCCTATAAACAGAGCTAAGGCCAACACATAAGAGTAGAATAAGAGTTCTACTCTTACCTACATAGTTGAAGAGAGAAATCATCAACAATCCATAATAAAATACTCATGGAAATTTAAAAACAAACCAATCTGATGGAATACTCTCATAAATAAGCTCCACAAAAAAGGACTAAGATTTCAAGTTATTACAGAGGTTGCATACTCCCCATCTTATGAGGCAAGCCAACTTACTAGTAAAGGACTTATGACAGCAGTTAGAAAAAAAAGCAGAGCTGACTTCTTCTTCTTTCAGCTTTTCCTGGTTAGGTGTCACCACAGCGGATCACCTGTCTGCTCATGATCGGCAGTGGAGTTTTACGGTGTTGAGTTGCCAGCCCGGCACCCAACCTTCCATAGAAGGCACACACACGCACTCACGCCTAGAGCCAATTTAGAATGTCCAATCCACCTACACCATGGCTTTGGGATGTGGAAAGAAACCAGAGCACCCGGAGGAAACCCAAGCGACCACAGGGAGGACATACAGACTCCGCACAGAAGGCACTCCAGCCGAGGCTCGAACTGGAGAACCTCTTGCTGTGAGGCGGCAACGCTAACTGCTGCACCACCGCAGCCACCCTATGAACTGCAAATGGCTACTGCTACCAAAAGTAATTGTAAATACTTATCTACATTATAAAATTAAGAAACAATATACATCAATGTTCAGAAATGACCAACAACAGCATCACCCATTCTGATCCCAAAGAAACGGCCAATATTCTATCTGACACACTTAGTGCAAAACTCACATCACCACTGTCGTAACTGCTCCTCTTATTCCTCAGTCCCAGACTTCCATCCAAAATTACTATGAAACAAGTCCTAGCAGCCTCATTTAAAATAATGAACATTAGATCCATACTCCCTTGTAATATACCAAGAAACTTAATAATTAGTGACACGTATCACCTATCCCCTTTGACACGAGTCTTGAATGGGCTATGTCCCCAAAGCCTGCAGAACAGCCATGAGGGAGGGCCAACCATGGACCCTGGCCACTACAGACCCATTAGTCTTACCAGCCTTCTAACATATCATAACTGACCTCATAAATAAAGTAATTTGTATATTACTACCCTGGATCTACTTCAATTTGGCACTGTTAGATTAAGTCCAGCTCTCTTAACTTCATAAATGTCTTTGAAAGGGTAAATTAAGTAGTTGATAGTGGCCATTTGGTGCACAACCTGTGTGACAAATGGAGATACTGCCAACACAGCTATCTGGAATTTTGTAAATAATTATATGTCATTGGTGAATATCAAAATGATTTGTGTAAAATGCTTGTGTTACAACTGTATTAGAACTGTATGTTATGTATACATCAAACTGCTGGTGTGTTGAAAAGGATTTGTAAAGTACTGGACTTACAAATGTACTAGGTTACATTAATTCTCTTAGATACAGTCAAGAATGTAACAAAGCTTAGCATAGATACTTTTCTTTATTTATCTGAGACTGTTCTGCAATGTTGTTTTAAATAATTCCTGTGATTTTGAACTCTGATGCTACTGTAAATAATTTAGTATTGTCTTGTTTTTTATTATTTATTATTAAATACATTTAAACCTTTCATTGTGGCTGATCTCTGTGAGAAATATTTAAGTTCTGGGAGTACTTGCATATTTATTTGGTGATACTGTAGGTCAGTCCTAATAGTCTTGCTCTTGGTCAAACTACCACTTGTATTGATAGTAACATTACACAGTAAAACTGGACACCCTTTGTTAAGGGCCTTAAAGCAGCTGATAAGGAGCTGGCTGGTGGTATTTATAGCTACCTTATAGTCTAGTATAAAAAAGAAAATAAAGAGTGCACCATCAGCTGGAATTCAAACTTGTCAGCAAATAACTCCAAGTAACAACCTGTTTAGATGAAACTTCATTTATTGCAAACGAACAGGAGCTGCAGCAAGTGATAGTCTAGGCAAAAGGAGGCATTGTTAGTAAACCTATGTCAGCCTTGCCCAAGTGTGTGTGTGTGTGCGTGTGTGTGTGTGTGTGTGTGTGTGTGTGTGTGTGTGTGTACAAATCAAACCTCAAAGACAGCATTTGTGTGTGTGTCAGCTGCTTGGGTAGGGACATGAAGTACTGGTTGGACAGAGACAGTACTGGAGGTCTTGGCTTGGCCACTCAGCTGAGATCTCAACTCTATAGCTGTGCCAGTAGGGAGTCTTACTGGGGATCTGGAGAAAGAGGGAGAAACTAGCCACAGACTTACTGGTCTCTGTGTGCTCTTAAGGGAATTTGCACTTGATGCAGTGAGCTGCATCTGGAAATACTGTGTGTGTACCTGTCATCTTCCCAAAGTACGTCCCCCACTGGTACTAGTGGTGAGAACTGAGGTTCCTTGATTACTGCTTCCAGTAGTGGGGCATCACAACCTGGAATTTGCAAAGACATTCAACACTAACCCTTATACAAGCATTGCTGACAAACTGAGGAACCTTAATATTTACCCATACGTAGTAAAGTGGATAGTAAACTGGCTGTCAACAGAAAGCATTTTGTCAGAGTAGCAGGTGCCAGTCAGAAAAGTAAAAATGTCACAAGCAGGGTTGCTTAATGTTTTGCACAGGGTCCTCTTTTATGTGGCATTTATTTTTCTGATCTAAAAGTAAATGTCCAGGGTCTCTTGCTAATGAAATTCTCTGACAACAGTAAACTAGGGGTTGTTATTCAAATACCCATCAATTTGAAGGTACTTCAGAAATGCATTGTCTATGCAAATAACTGATGCAAGGACAACAATCTGAAACTAAATCTGCTTTGGTAAAAGAAATAATCCCACGTCATAACACATAGATGACACAACCCTTAAGACAAACAGTGTCATTAGAGATTCTGTTATCCTTGTCAGTGACCCCTATCCTTTGATTAGAATGTCCCCAATGTACTTAGAAAATACTTTTATATGACCCAGTACTAACCAACAGCATCAAATCCAGAAACAAAAAAAGCCTTATATCAACAGCACTCATCTTTTATCTGCCCGGTTATCTTATACAATACCCCAATGTTTTGTGTAACTATCAATATTACCCAACTAGAGAAATCCCAGAGGTGACTAACCAAAAAAGTCACAGGCTTTGGGTTTCATAGCTTTCCAGCCCAACTGGCCACCCTATCTCTGTACTGTTTCCTATAGACTCTTCTGTGGCAATCTATGTTTAGCCTTTCAGGCCACCAAAGACCCAACACGTTTCACGGAACTAAAGGTTCCTCAAACAAACACATACAGAGGGTCTTATCCTCTATCAACCAATTCATAGGACAAAGTGTGGGAGGTTCTTATCCCAGAGTATTCCCACCTATAGAATACCCTAACTCTGCTTTTTAAGTAAAGCAGTACCCTAGCTACATTCAAGACTAACCTGGACAACAGGATAGGCACTCATAAATACTCCCCAGGCCTATCTTGTATCTTGAAGCAAGAGGTAACCCCTTGACTGTGGGTGCTTTAGGCTGGACTGAACATGACTTGTTGTCTGGTAGCTTGCTGTCTAACTATGAATGTACTGACTTACATACATATGCTTACTATCTACCAATGAACTTACCAACTGCTACAAATGCTTACACATGGATGTGTGTCCATATATTGATGAAGCAAAATATTGAACACCAAGTGACTGAACACAACTGATAAAAAAAAAAATAAAATAAATAGGGTGTATGTGAGGAGCACAGCCCCCCACCTAGTTTGGTTTTATATTATATTTCACTGAAAGCTTACGATGCTGAATTTCAAAACACTACATTTTAAACCATAGACATGCACACTTACAACACCAATGACTATCTCTTTCCAGAAGACAGTATAAACCCAAACTAGGTGTGGAGCTATGCCCCCCACAATCCCCAATGTGTGTGTGTGTGTGGGGGGGGGGGGGTGTGCCTCACACACACCCCCTAACTATATATACTAACTCTAGGATCACACTACAGTGGGGAAAAGGGGCATATACCTTTTGCTTGCCTTACAGTACTCTACACAGTGCCAGTACTTCACTTCAGTGAAATGAGATTCGGTGAAATGAGTTTTCAGTAATTTGAGCTTTCAGTGATTTGGTGAGGGTGAACTGAAATTCTGTGAAATAAGTTTTCAATGAAACAAACTAGACTCATATATATATATATATATATATATATATATATATATATATATATATATATATATATATATATGTATGTACATATATACACACACACACACACACACACACACACACACACACACACACACACACACACACACACACAGACCAACTCTGAGAAAACACAAACGGCAAATTCATAATCCCATACCTTTCAACTGTCCACATTTTTGCAGAATGTCCTGATTTTTGCCTCATATTTTTGGTCTGTTCCTCATAAGATTTGTCATTATCTGGCAAACCACTGGGGATTGAAGTCACTAAATAATGATACCCATTTCAGTTTTGGACTTCACATCCATCAGAAAATGCATGTTAACAAAAAAACTGTTATTCTAGCAGCTTTCTAAGATTATAAGTGCAGTAGTTAAAATATGTCCCTATTTTTGGACCTTTGTCCCCCCATTATTTTTGCATTTGTCCAGATTTCTTGTGGTAACAGGTTGAGAGGTATGATCCTGTATTAATAAGAAGCTAAGTGTTTTGTTATCTGCATTTATAGCATTACTCCAGCTACTCATCTCCTTAACCAATCATCAGTCTCAACTACCCTGCATCTCTCTACCTCCTGTTTCTCTCCACACTGTTCTTTTTTAGAAAACATTTCCCTCCTACTCTCCTCATTTTCTCCTTCTTTTCTCATTCGTTTGTTACTGCACCCTTTATTCTGAGTTATCCCTCCATTCCTCACCCTTTAACTGCCTCTATTGCTGTCTTATCATAGATAACTCTGTCCTCTTGGTCCTTATCTTCCTTCCTCCTCTCTACTGACTTACTCGTCCTCTTGGTCCTTATTTTCCTTCCTCCTCTCTACTGACTTACTCTAGCCAACAATGCTCTTATTTATCTCATCCTTATCCACTTCTCTATCTTTGTTTTACAGGTCCCTGACACCTAAAATAAGCTTTGTTTAACTCCAGCAAATGCTGAAGACCACCCACTCCCTTTAAGAGTGCTGCTCCATCAGAGGAATTCATCTCCAGCAGAAGTGCAGTTATTGAATAACGTATGTGATATTGTATACATAAGTAACCCTGTCCTTATTGGCCTTCTTTGGGCCTCTTTAAGTTACTGCTCCTGGTCAGTACAGCACATCACTGTATTCCCCTCACCCCACTACCTTGGTTCTCTCAGGCCATTAAGCTGGTTTCCTCCCTACCTACCCTCATACCTCTCCCCTCTCTCTGCTAGCTCTTTCCCCTTAACTCGCCTATCTCCTTTTGTAACTGCCCCACAAACCTCTACCTATTTCTGTCATCTGGCCTGTAACTGACTTCTTTCACTCACACAGTTTCCTTCAAGAGCAACTATGAGAAAACTTTACCAACCACAGCCAAGGATAACCATAAGACTTTCTTCAACTACAGCCTAAAAGGTAGGACTCAGATTTGTGCTGAACTCCCCAACATACCACAAACCATGACTTCATCACCCCCTCCATCTCCAAAGAACAAATCATCAGTGCTCTCTCCAAGACTAAGAACACAGCCTCCATGCAACCAGATGGCATTCCAGGTTGCATTCTTAATGTTCTAAAACAACAGCTAGCTCCATTATG
>NC_056743.1:248841012-248871012 GCF_019279795.1 Protopterus annectens
TAACACATTATCTCATTTTTGTTAATTTTTAAAAAACATATTTATTCATTGATATGACTGGACGATGCCTCTGAACTATGCATCTCTTTTGCCAAGGTGCCACGTCAAGGTTTGCACAGCAGGACTTACAGTTTGGCATGAATTCCATGATGAGCTCAAAGATTAAACAGCATATTACAGACAGAATGGTGGCCTGTGATCTGCCGGTGATGCTGAGGACACAGTGGGAAAGCATGGCTAAAGGTTAGGTTAGATGAGGAAACTGATGTAGTGCAGTATAAAGTGAAGGGTGTATACTTCACAGAACGTCAGTTAGCATTAGGAAGATTAATAAGCACTGCTCTTACTAACGTGTTATCTGAGCAACTGTCTGAGTGGCTCTAGAACTGTACTGGCAGTGATGAAAAGAAGGAAAAATGTTGTGATGACCCAAAAGAGAAATTATTTAGTATTAAAGCAATGGAAAGAGAGGAGATTTCAGAAGAAAATGTTAATGTGGTAAGGATCAAAGCTGGTTATGACATATTGGATGCATTAGAATAATTAGCCATCTAGTTTTGCTAATTTTTATTTGCACCTCTTTCTATATACTGCAAACACTTTGCATACTTTTTGAAGCAGAAATGAACTGGTGAACACAATGGAACAGACTGCTGGACTTTGTACTGTTGTTGATCACAAAACACTCTTATTTTCATTATTTGTTCAGACCCTTTTCTCACTTTTTTGTGTAATTAATTTAGCACATAATATTTGTAACTTTATATTAATGTATATGTCATCTTTTATCTCCATTTTTTTATTTACTTCTTCTAGTATCTTTACTTAACTACTTTCATTTACTATGTATCAACCATGATTTGCATCACGTGTATTTTTATTTCAAATTTTATAATTAATTTGTCTACTACTGGAGCTTTTCTCCCCGGGCCTCTACTGAAAATGGAAATATATCCAGTTAGACTAGCCCGGTCAACAAATGTAAAATAAAAATAAAAATAAATAAATAAATAAATTACTGCTAAAGGTGGGCAGAAAAGTAACATTAATTACCACTATAATAGACCAGCAATTATCATTGTCATAGAAAAAGGATGCAGATATAGAAGAGTATGAAGAATTAGCACAAGTGGATATTGCATGAATGGTTCATAGATTATTGTTCATTTTTAGATTATGGTAGTTTAGTGAATATTGTACTATTGCACCAAAAAGGATACAACTCCATTATGTATCATTCTTGTTAAAACAGAGCTACAATATCAGTAGTGGCAGACAGATAACAGTTTCAAAGAAAGTAGAAATTATCATGATTCAAATTTATCACTGGGGTCTAATACAAGTGCTAAGTCCAAAGCACCTGAATGTCAATATATCTCATCCAGGGACTCACATGTCTTGTAGCTCAAATGACCAGCCACTCATGTTCAAACTCGACTGCATTTTTGGGTGAGCTGTGGCAGCCATAGGGACAGACTGGAGCTACTGAATCTGCCCAAACACAGCAATTGAGTTTTGGCGGGGCAAATGCTGCAGCAGTGGTGACAGACTGGGAGACAGGGAGAGTTCAGGTTAGGGTTTTAGGCAGCAATTTGGATGGTTTAGATTTAGGGAAGAAGGATGTTTTGGTTTACAAAGCAGGTGTGGAGCTGAGGATTAGGGAGCAGCTGGGGATTTTAATTAGGAAGCAGGAAAGCAGTTTCAGGTTTAGGGAGTGAGAATGGAGTTTTAGTGATAGGTTTAAGGAGATGCAAGTGAAGTTGTAGGTTTAGAGACTGAGCAGGGACTTTACGGTTAAAGAGGGGAGTTTTATGGTTAGGTCTAGGGACTAGGATAGAGCTTTACGGTTAGAGTTAGAGTTAAGGTTCTTGTGTTGTTCCTTGCTCCAGAAAGAATCAAAGCCAGAGCCTCAAGTAAAAACAAGCTGCCATGGTGGACATACAGTATCAACAAACTACAATAAATGCAAAAAGTTGCTATCCAAGAAAACAAAGGCAAGACCCCAACAATGGAAAAGCACCCTTCTCAGCCTCAACAGGTAAATAAGACAACCTGTTAAATCCTCCAAGAGCTTCTTTGAGAGAAACCTAGCAATTACTGCCAAGGATAACTATAAGGCCTTACACAACTATGTACGTAACCTAAAGGGTAGGACGCAAACATGCACAGAACTGGTGGCCAATGGTATTGCACACAATGACCCCACAGAGATAGCAAACCTGCTAGCAGATAGGTTTAGGAAAAATTCACTCCCTTATCCCATCCTAACTTACAACAAACCATCCTCCAAACGCCACCCCACCCAACATATCTGAGGACCAGGTCCTCAAATCCCTGTCCAAGGCAAAAAACACAGCCTCTATGGGACCAGATGACATATTAGGTTGTCTTATAAACAGGCTAAAACATGAGCTAGCATCACCACAAAGTGCCCATTTCAATCAAAGCCTAACCGCAGGCTTTGTTCCTGTGGAACGGAGAACAGCTGCAGTTATTCTCTTCCACAAAGGTGGCCTAGCAAAAGACCCAGGAAATTAAAAACCCATATGCATGACCAACCTCATCTGTAAGGCCATGGAACGTATTATTATAGACCTCATAAATAAAGACATAGGTGACCTCCAAACTCTGGATCCTACCCAATTCGGCTTTGTGAAGGGCAGAGCCTGCCTGTTAAATCACTCTGGATCCTACCCAATACGGCTTTGTGAAGGGCAGAGCCTGCCTGTTAAATCTAGTGGATTTCTTTGAAAGTGTGACCATGGCCACTGATGAGGGTAAATCTGTACACACAGTGTACCTCGACTTGGCAAAAGCTTTTTAGACAATCCCACATTCAGGCATTACCCATAAACCTAGCAAACTGAATGTAAACCCCTTTGTTGCAAGATGGGTTGCTAACAAGCTCACAAATCAAACACACACCATCAAAGTAGTGACTCCACATCAACCAGCGGACCTGTTACCAGTGCGGTGCCACCAGAGTCAGTGCTTGGCCCCCTACTGTGTGGTTCATACTTCACAGAAGTTCAGGTCAAAACTAAGGGGTTGTGGCTAACCAAGTTTGCAAACACCTGCAAACTAGGTGCAATCATTGAATCCTCAAATGATGCCAGTATACTCCTGGAGGTTCTCACACAGACCAACGACTGGTGTATTAGATACAGTCTCAAACCGAATGCAAAGAAATGCATCCTCATTCCCTTCGGCACAGTGTGCCTTCACACTATCAAATCAACAACAATACCCTAAGTACCCATGAAGTGCTAAAGGACCTGGGATCCCAGGTTGACTGTGACCTTAACTTCGACAACCATGTGTCTACTGTAGTAAGGAAAGCTTTCCACACAGTACACTCGATTAGTAAAGGCATCGCCTCGAGAGCAAAAGAAGTTAAAACCATCCTTATACTCGGCACTTATCCAGCCCATAATTGAGCATAAAGCCTCATTCTACATGTACTGTACTAAACACCTGCAACAATTAGAGTCATCACTAAATGCAGTCTTGGGAATTGACTAGCACTTCTATGGTATTACATTGGGTTGAAATGGCTAGGCTTAAAATGACCTCCAGGTCGATAGCCTAGTAATATCCTATGATCCTCTGATCCTATGATCATAAGCTGCATGATTCTAAAATACTGCTGCTATGGGAAGAGTGCACAAAGTACTGCCTGCCTACGCACAGCTTAAGACTGGTTATTAGACACGGTCATGTTACACATTCAAGAAACACTTCTCCAGTAGTCCTTACCAAATTTGTGTCTTTGCAGTACTGTTTAAACCAAACTTCATTCTCATAATAACTGCCTAAACAAGTACACTATTTCACTATAATGTGAATTTGTGCTTGATTTTAGTACTGCTTTATTAGAAGTATCCCATATTTAAAGAGTTTTAAAGTTAACTAGCAGCTGTCTTTGTGGTCTGCTTTCTCAGCAGTAGCGCAATCAGTTGGCACTCTGCAGGTTTTTTATTGCTTCATCATTTCAGTAACATCTTACATTGGTATCACCATGCACTGGCAATGTAATTTCAGTAGTGTTGAATAACACATTATCTCATTTTTGTTAATTTTTAAAAAACATATTTATTCATTGATATGACTGGACGATGCCTCTGAACTATGCATCTCTTTTGCCAAGGTGCCACATCAAGGTTTGCACAGCAGGACTTACAGTTTGGCATGAATTCCATGATGAGCTCAAAGATTAAACAGCATATTACAGACAGAATGGTGGCCTGTGATCTGCCGGTGATGCTGAGGACACAGTGGCAAAGCATGGCTAAAGGTTAGGTTAGATGAGGAAACTGATGTAGTGCAGTATAAAGTGAAGGGTGTATACTTCACAGAACGTCAGTTAGCATTAGGAAGATTAATAAGCACTGCTCTTACTAACGTGTTATCTGAGCAACTGTCTGAGTGGCTCTAGAACTGTACTGGCAGTGATGAAAAGAAGGAAAAATGTTGTGATGACCCAAAAGAGAAATTATTTAGTATTAAAGCAATGGAAAGAGAGGAGATTTCAGAAGAAAATGTTAATGTGGTAAGGATCAAAGCTGGTTATGACATATTGGATGCATTAGAATAATTAGCCATCTAGTTTTGCTAATTTTTATTTGCACCTCTTTCTATATATTGCAAACACTTTGCATACTTTTTGAAGCAGAAATGAACTGATGAACACAATGGAACAGACTGCTGGACTTTATACGGTTGTTGATCACAAAACACTCTTATTTTCATTATTTGTTCAGACCCTTTTCTCACTTTTTTGTGTAATTAATTTAGCACATAATATTTGTAACTTTATATTAATGTATATGTCATCTTTTATCTCCATTTTTTTTTTATTTACTTCTTCTAGTATCTTTACTTAACTACTTTCATTTACTATGTATCAACCATGATTTGCATCACGTGTATTTTTATTTCAAATTTTATAATTAATTTGTCTACTACTGGAGCTTTTCTCCCCGGGCCTCTACTGAAAATGGAAATATATCCAGTTAGACTAACCCGGTCAACAAATGTAAAATAAAAATAAAAATAAATAAATAAATAAATTACTGCTAAAGGTGGGCAGAAAAGTAACATTAATTACCCCTATAATAGACCAGCAATTATCATTGTCATAGAAAAATGATGCAGATGTAGAAGAGTATGAAGAATTAGCACAAGTGGATATTGCATGAATGGTTCATAGATTATTGTTCATTTTTAGATTATGGTAGTTTAGTGAATATTGTACTATTGCACCAAAAAGGATACAACTCCATTATGTATCATTCTTGTTAAAACAGAGCTACAATATCAGTAGTGGCAGACAGATAACAGTTTCAAAGAAAGTAGAAATTATCATGATTCAAATTTATCACTGGAGTCTAATACAAGTGCTAAGTCCAAAGCACCTGAAAGTCAATATATCTCATCCAGGGACTCACATGTCTTGTAGCTCAAATGACCAGTCACTCATGTTCAAACTCAACTGCATTTTTGGGTGAGCTGTGGCAGCCATAGGGACAGACTGGAGCTACTGAATCTGCCCAAACACAGCAATTGAGTTTTGGCGGGGCAAATGCTGCAGCAGTGGTGACAGACTGGGAGACAGGGAGAGTGCAGGTTAGGGTTTTAGGCAGCAATTTGGATGGTTTAGGTTTAGGGAAGAAGGATGTTTTGGTTTACAAAGCAGGTGTGGAGCTGAGGATTAGGGAGCAGCTGGGGATTTTAATTAGGAAGCAGGAAAGCAGTTTCAGGTTTAGGGAGTGAGAATGGAGTTTTAGTGATAGGTTTAAGGAGATGCAAGTGGAGTTGTAGGTTTAGAGACTGAGCAGGGACTTTACGGTTAAAGAGGGGAGTTTTATGGTTAGGTCTAGGGACTAGGATAGAGCTTTACGGTTAGAGTTAGAGTTAAGGTTCTTGTGTTGTTCCTTGCTCCAGAAAGAATCAAAGCCAGAGCTTCAAGTAAAAACAAGCTGCCATGGTGGACATACAGCATCAACAAACTACAATAAATGCAAAAAGTTGCTATCCAAGAAAACAAAGGCAAGACCCCAACAATGGAAAAGCACCCTTCTCAGCCTCAACAGGTAAATAAGACAACCTGTTAAATCCTCCAAGAGCTTCTTTGAGAGAAACCTAGCAATTACTGCCAAGGATAACTATAAGGCCTTATACAACTATGTACGTAACCTAAAGGGTAGGACGCAAACATGCACAGAACTGGTGGCCAATGGTATTGCACACACTGACCCCACAGAGATAGCAAACCTGCTAGCAGATAGGTTTAGGAAAAATTCACTCCCTTATCCCATCCTAACTTACAACAAACCCTCCTCCAAACGCCACCCCACCCAACATATCTAAAGACCAGGTCCTCAAATCCCTGTCCAAGGCAAAAAACACAGCCTCTATGGGACCAGATGACATATTAGGTTGTCTTATAAACAGGCTAAAACATGAGCTAGCATCACCACAAAGTGCCCATTTCAATCAAAGCCTAACCGCAGGCTTTGTTCCTGTGGAACGGAGAACAGCTGCAGTTATTCTCCTCCACAAAGGTGGCCTAGCAAAAGACCCAGGAAATTAAAGACCCATATGCATGACCAACCTCATCTGTAAGGCCATGGAACGTATTATTATAGACCTAATAAATAAAGACATAGGTGACCTCCAAACTCTGGATCCTACCCAATTCGGCTTTGTGAAGGGCAGAGCCTGCCTGTTAAATCACTCTGGATCCTACCCAATTCGGCTTTGTGAAGGGCAGAGCCTGCCTGTTAAATCACTCTGGATCCTACCCAATTCGGCTTTGTGAAGGGCAGAGCCTGCCTGTTAAATCTAGTGGATTTCTTTGAAAGTGTGACCATGGCCACTGATGAGGGTAAATCTGTACACACAGTGTACCTCGACAAACTAAATGTAAACCCCTTTGTTGTAAGATGGCTTGCTAACAAGCTCACAAATCAAACACACACCATCAAAGTAGTGACTCCACATCAACCAGCGGACCTGTTACCAGTGGGGTGCCACCGGAGTCAGTGCTGGGCCCCCTACTGTGTGGTTCATACTTCACAGAAGTTCAGGTCAAAACTAAGGGGTTGTGGCTAACCAAGTTTGCAGACACCTGCAAACTAGGTGCAATCATTGAATCATCAAATGATGCCAGTATACTCCTGGAGGTTCTCACACAGACCAATGACTGGTGTATTAGATACAGTCTCAAACCGAATGCAAAGAAATGCATCCTCATTCCATTCAGCACAGTGTGCCTTCACACTATCAAATCAACAACAATACCCTAAGTATCCATGAAGTGCTAAAGGACCTGGGATCCCAGGTTGACTGTGACCTTAACTTCGACCACCATGTGTCTACTGTAGTAAGGAAAGCTTTCCACACAGTACACTCGATTAGTAAAGGCATCGCCTCGAGAGCAAAAGAAGTTAAAACCATCCTTATACTCGGCACTTATCCAGCCCATAATTGAGTATAAAGCCTCATGTACTGTACTAAACACCTGCAACAATTAGAGTCATCACTAAATGCAGTCTTGGGAATTGACTAGCACTTCTATGGTATTACATTGGGTTGAAATGGCTAGGCTTAAAATGACCTCCAGGTCGATAGCCTAGTAATATCCTATGATCCTCTGATCCTATGATCATAAGCTGCATGATTCTAAAATACTGCTGCTATGGGAAGAGTGCACAAAGTACTGCCTGCCTACGCACAGCTTAAGACTGGTTATTAGACACGGTCATGTTACACATTCAAGAAACACTTCTCCAGTAGTCCTTACCAAATTTGTGTCTTTGCAGTACTGTTTAAACCAAACTTCATTCTCATAATAACTGCCTAAACAAGTACACTATTTCACTATAATGTGAATTTGTGCTTGATTTTAGTACTGCTTTATTAGAAGTATCCCATATTTAAAGAGTTTTAAAGTTAACTAGCAGCTGTCTTTGTGGTCTGCTTTCTCAGCAGTAGCGCAATCAGTTGGCACTCTGCAGGTTTTTTATTGCTTCATCATTTCAGTAACATCTTACATTGGTATCACCATGCACTGGCAATGTAATTTCAGTAGTGTTGAATAACACATTATCTCATTTTTGTTAATTTTTAAAAAACATATTTATTCATTGATATGACTGGACGATGCCTCTGAGCTATGCATCTCTTTTGCCAAGGTGCCACATCAAGGTTTGCACAGCAGGACTTACAGTTTGGCATGAATTCCATGATGAGCTCAAAGATTAAACAGCATATTACAGACAGAATGGTGGCCTGCGATCTGCCGGTGATGCTGAGGACACAGTGGCAAAGCATGGCTAAAGGTTAGGTTAGATGAGGAAACTGATGTAGTGCAGTATAAAGTGAAGGGTGTATACTTCACAGAACGTCAGTTAGCATTAGGAAGATTAATAAGCACTGCTCTTACTAACGTGTTATCTGAGCAACTGTCTGAGTGGCTCTAGAACTGTACTGGCAGTGATGAAAAGAAGGACAAATGTTGTGATGACCCAAAAGAGAAATTATTTAGCATTAAATCAATGGAAAGAGAGGAGATTTCAGAAGAAAATGTTAATGTGGTAAGGATCAAAGCTGGTTATGACATATTGGATGCATTAGAATAATTAGCCATCTAGTTTTGCTAATTTTTATTTGCACCTCTTTCTATATATTGCAAACACTTTACATACTTTTTGAAGCAGAAATGAACTGGTGAACACAATGGAACAGACTGCTGGACTTTGTACTGTTGTTGATCACAAAACACTCTTATTTTCATTATTTGTTCAGACCCTTTTCTCACTTTTTTGTGTAATTAATTTAGCACATAATATTTGTAACTTTATATTAATGTATATGTAATCTTTTATCTCCGTTTTTTTTTATTTACTTCATCTAGTATCTTTACATAACTACTTTCATTTACTATGTATCAACCATGATTTGCATCACATGTATTTTTATTTCAAATTTTATAATTAATTTGTCTACTACTGGAGCTTTTCTCCCCGGGCATCTACTGAAAATGGAAATATATCCAGTTAGACTAGCCCGGTCAACAAATGTAAAATAAAAATAAATAAATAAATAAATTACTGCTAAAGGTGGGCAGAAAAGTAACATTAATTACCCCTATAATAGCCCAGCAATTATCATTGTCATAGAAAAATGATGCAGATGTAGAAGAGTATGAAGAATTAGCACAAGTGGATATTGCATGAATGGTTCATAGATTATTGTTCATTTTTAGATTATGGTAGTTTAGTGAATATTGTACTATTGCACCAAAAAGGATACAACTCCATTATGTATCATTCTTGTTAAAACAGAGCTACAATATCAGTAATGGCAGACAGATAACAGTTTCAAAGAAAGTAGAAATTATCATGATTCAAATTTATCACTGGGGTCTAATACAAGTGCTAAGTCCAAAGCACCTGAATGTCAATATATCTCATCCAGGGACTCACATATCTTGTTGCTCAAATGACCAGCCTCTCATGTTCAAACTCGACTGCATTATTGGGTGAGCTGTGGCAGCCATAGGGACAGACTGGAGCTACTGAATCTGCCCAAACACAGCAATTGAGTTTTGGCGGGGCAAATGCTGCAGCAGTGGTGACAGAGTGGGAGACACGGAGAGTGCAGGTTAGGGTTTTAGGCAGCAATTTGGATGGTTTAGGTTTAGGGAAGAAGGATGTTTTGGTTTACAAAGCAGGTGTGGAGCTGAGGATTAGGGAGCAGCTGGGGATTTTAATTAGGAAGCAGGAAAGCAGTTTCAGGTTTAGGGAGTGAGAATGGAGTTTTAGTGATAGGTTTAAGGAGATGCAAGTGGAGTTGTAGGTTTAAAGACTGAGCAGGGACTTTACGGTTAAAGAGGGGAGTTTTATGGTTAGGTCTAGGGACTAGGATAGAGCTTTACAGTTAGTTAGAGTTAAGGTTCTTGTGTTGTTCCTTGCTCCAGAAAGAATCAAAGCCAGAGCCTCAAGTAAAAACAAGCTGCCATGGTGGACATACAGCATCAACAAATTACAATAAATGCAAAAAGTTGCTATCCAAGAAAACAAAGGCAAGACCCCAACAATGGAAAAGCACCCTTCTCAGTCTCAACAGGTAAGTAAGACAACCTGTTAAATCCTCCAAGAGCTTCTTTGAGAGAAACCTAGCAATTACTGCCAAGGATAACTATAAGGCCTTATACAACTATGTACGTAACCTAAAGGGTAGGACGCAAACATGCACAGAACTGGTGGCCAATGGTATTGCACACACTGACCCCACAGAGATAGCAAACCTGCTAGCAGATAGGTTTAGGAAAAATTCACTCCCTTATCCCATCCTAACTTACAACAAACCCTCCTCCAAATGCCACCCCACCCAACATATCTGAAGACCAGGTCCTCAAATCCCTGTCCAAGGCAAAAAACACAGCCTCTATGGGACCAGATGACATATTAGGTTGTCTTATAAACAGGCTAAAACATGAGCTAGCTTCACCACAAAGTGCCCATTTCAATCAAAGCCTAACCGCAGGCTTTGTTCCTGTGGAACGGAGAACAGCTGCAGTTATTCTCCGCCACAAAGGTGGCCAAGCAAAAGACCCAGGAAATTAAAGACCCATATGCATGACCAACCTCATCTGTAAGGCCATGGAACGTATTATTATAGACCTCATAAATAAAGACATAGGTGAACTCCAAACTCTGGATCCTACCCAATTCGGCTTTGTGAAGGGCAGAGCCTGCCTCTTAAATCACTCTGGATCCTACCCAATTCGGCTTTGTGAAGGGCAGAGCCTGCCTGTTAAATCTAGTGGATTTCTTTGAAAGTGTGACCATGGCCACTGATGAGGGTAAATCTGTACACACAGTGTAGCTCGACTTGGCAAAAGCTTTTTAGACAATCCCACATTCAGGCATTACCCATAAACTTGCAAACTGAATGTAAACTCCTTTGTTGTAAGATGGGTTGCTAACAAGCTCACAAATCAAACACACACCATCAAAGTAGTGACTCCACATCAACCAGCGGACCTGTTACCAGTGGGGTGCCACCGGAGTCAGTGCTGGGCCCCCTACTGTGTGGTTCATACTTCACAGAAGTTCAGGTCAAAACTAAGGGGTTGTGGCTAACCAAGTTTGCAGACACCTGCAAACTAGGTGCAATCACTGAATCCTCAAATGATGCCAGTATACTCCTGGAGGTTCTCACACAGACTAACGACTGGTGTATTAGATACAGTCTCAAACCGAATGCAAAGAAATGCATCCTCATTCCCTTCGGCACTGTGTGCCTTCACACTATCTAATCAACAACAATACCCTAAGTACCCATGAAGTGCTAAAGGACCTGGGATCCCAGGTTGACTGTGACCTTAACTTTGACCACCATGTGTCTACTGTAGTAAGGAAAGCTTTCCACACAGTACACTCGATTAGTAAAGGCATCGCCTCGAGAGCAAAAGAAGTTAAAACCATCCTTATACTCGGCACTTATCCAGCCCATAATTGAGTATAAAGCCTCATTCTACATGTACTGTACTAAACACCTGCAACAATTAGAGTCATCACTAAATGCAGTCTTGGGAATTGACTAGCACTTCTATGGTATTACATTGGGTTGAAATGGCTAGGCTTAAAATGACCTCCAGGTCGATAGCCTAGTAATATCCTATGATCCTCTGATCCTATGATCATAAGCTGCATGATTCTAAAATACTGCTGCTATGGGAAGAGTGCACAAAGTACTGCCTGCCTACGCACAGCTTAAGACTGGTTATTAGACACGGTCATGTTACACATTCAAGAAACACTTCTCCAGTAGTCCTTACCAAATTTGTGTCTTTGCAGTAATGTTTAAACCAAACTTCATTCTCATAATACCTGTATAAACAAGTACACTATTTCACTATAATGTGAATTTGTGCTTGATTTTAGTACTGCTTTATTAGAAGTATCCCATATTTAAAGAGTTTTAAAGTTAACTAGCAGCTGTCTTTGTGGTCTGCTTTCTCAGGAGTTGCGCAGTCAGTTGGCACTCTGCAGGTTTTTTATTGCTTCATCACTTCAGTAACATCTTACATTGGTTATCACCATGCACTGGCAATGTAATTTCAGTAGTGTTGAATAACACATTATCTCATTTTTGTTAATTTTTAAAAAACATATTTATTCATTGATATGACTGGACGATGCCTCTGAACTATGCATCTCTTTTGCCAAGGTGCCACGTCAAGGTTTGCACAGCAGGACTTACAGTTTGGCATGAATTCCATGATGAGCTCAAAGATTAAACAGCATATTACAGACAGAATGGTGGCCTGTGATCTGCTGGTGATGCTGAGGACACAGTGGCAAAGCATGGCTAAAGGTTAGGTTAGATGAGGAAACTGATGTAGTGCAGTATAAAGTGAAGGGTGTATACTTCACAGAACGTCAGTTAGCATTAGGAAGATTAATAAGCACTGCTCTTACTAACGTGTTATCTGAGCAACTGTCTGAGTGGCTCTAAAACTGTACTGGCAGTGATGAAAAGAAGGAAAAATGTTGTGATGACCCAAAAGAGAAATTATTTAGTATTAAAGCAATGGAAAGAGAGGAGATTTCAGAAGAAAATGTTAATGTGGTAAGGATCAAAGCTGGTTATGACATATTGGACGCATTAGAATAATTACTGCTAAAGGTGGGTAGAAAAGTAACATTAATTACCCCTATAATAGCCCAGCAATTATCATTGTCATAGAAAAATGATGCAGATGTAGAAGAGTATGAAGAATTAGCACAAGTGGATATTGCATGAATGGTTCATAGATTATTGTTCATTTTTAGATTATGGTAGTTTAGTGAATATTGTACTATTGCACCAAAAAAGATACAATTCCATTATGTATCATTCTTGTTAAAACAGAGCTACCATATCAGTAATGGCAGACAGATAACAGTTTCAAAGAAAGTAGAAATTATCATGATTCAAATTTATCACTGGGGTCTAATACAAGTGCTAAGTCCAAAGCACCTGAATGCCAATATATCTCAACCAGGGACTCACATGTCTTGTTGCTCAAATGACCAGCCACTCATGTTCAAACTCGACTGCATTTTTGGGTGAGCTGTGGCAGCTATAGGGACAGACTGGAGCTACTGAATCTGCCCAAACACAGCAATTGAGTTTTGGCGGGGCAAATGCTGCAGCAGTGATGACAGAGTGGGAGACAGGGAGAGTGCAGGTTAGGGTTTTAGGCAGCAATTTGGATGGTTTAGGTTTAGGAAAGAAGGATGTTTTGGTTTACAAATCAGGTGTGGAGCTGAGGATTAGGGAGCAGCTGGGGATTTTAATTAGGAAGCAGGAAAGCAATTTCAGGTTTAGGGAGTGAGAATGAAGTTTTAGTGATAGGTTTAAGGAGATGCAAGTGGAGTTGTAGGTTTAGAGACTGAGCAGGGATAACAGTTTCAAAGAAAGTGGAAATTATCATGATTCAAATTTATCATTGGGTCATTTGAGCTTCAAGATGTCTGAGTCCCTGGTGAGATATATTGGCATTCAGGTGCTTTGACTCAGCACTGACTCAGATATCTTGTAGCTCAAATGGCTGGCTACTCATGTTCAAACTCGAATGCATTTCCAGGTGTGATGTGATAACCATGGGGAGAGAGAGTGGAGCTACTGTATCTTGCCCGAACACAGTACTTGATTTCAGGTAGGGCAAATGCAGCAGCCATGGTGAGGGAGTGGGAGAAAGGGAGAGTGCAGGTTATGGCTTTAGGCAGGAGTTGAGATGGAGGGTTTAGGTTTAGGGAAGAAGAATGTTTAGGTTTACAAAGCAGGTGTGGAGTTTAGGATTAGGGAGCAGTTGAGGACTTTAAGTTTAGGGAGAGTAAGGAAAGAAGTTTTAGGTTTAGGAAGCAGGAAGGGAGTTTTAGGTTTAGGGAGTGAGAATGGAGTTTTAGGGTTAGATTTAAGGAAATGCAAGTGGAGTTGTAGGCTTAGAGACTGAGCAGGAACTTTAGGGTTAAAGAGGGAAGTGTTATAATTAGGTCTAGGGACTGGGACAGAGCTTTAGAATTAGAGTTAGATTTATGGTCCTTTTAGGGCTATGAAGTTCAGTAGGGATTTGTGGTGGGTGGGCTAGGTAATTCACTAGGATTAAGCTACTGAGAGTTAGGACACTTGTCAATTAGAGCGAGTGGTAGTGAGGAAGTGTATTGAGAGATAGTAGCTTGCAAGTACTTGTAGTAGAACTTTATCACTGGCAATAATATTATTGCAAGGAAAACTGTGTCTTTGCAAATGACAACTGGGCACAAGAGAATAAAAGCAATGCAGAAATATAATAGAAGGAAAAACTCTTGGGATATGAGATTATATGTAAGAGACGCTGGTTGACAGGATTAGAGTAACAGTCTATAATAAAAGATACATTACCAAAAGCTTATAATATTAGAGATATGTGTAAATGGTTTATGTTAAATGGTTTACTGTGGTACACAGTATCTTCAAGATAGGAGAACACAGATCACAGACTGCATGCCATGGCAGGGCTAGCCACTCAGTGCTGTAAATTATGGCTCTAGGTGATTCAATCATATTGACTAATTTCATCAAATGGGCATGGGTATTTGCCAGTGAAAAGTGGGTTGAGGACCTGGCCTTATGCAACCTATGCCTGGAACGCATGCTAATGGAGGGAGGGGTGCACATGCCTCCATTGGCTAGGTGCATGCCATAAAGCCCAGCAGCCCTAGTTCAATAAGCTACTGGCCAGCTAGTGTCCAGTTGCCTGACTTGGGTTACCTGGGATAGATCTGTTGAGTCGAAGCTGGACAATAAACCAATCAACCTGCCAAACATGAACTAAGAATTGCTACACTTAATTTAGGTTCACTGAAAAGAGAGAGCTTGGAAGTCAATGACATGATGGTCTGGAGGAGGCTGGACATCCTATTTATCCAAGAGACAAGATGGAAGTGCAGTGCATCAAAGCCACTTGGCTTGAGATCCAGAGTCTACTACTCAGGAGGTGGAAAGCCTAAAAATGATGTGGGAATTGAGAGTGAGGCTTCAGAAGACATTGAAGGATGTCATTAGAATTAGTGAAAAACTTGTGGCAATCAGACTCCAGCCTAATGACAGGGAAGTATTCATAATCTCAGCCTGTGCCCCACAGAAGGTTTGTGATAGTGAAGAGAAGAGTACATTCAGACAGCAATTGCAGGACCTACTAGATAAAGCAGTATAACATGAATTGGTGTTGATAATGGATGACTTGAATGCACATACCAGGACAGACAGAATAGGATATGAGGACTTCTTGGGTCCACATGGGTGGGGGCAACAGAAATAAAGAAGTAGTGTCAATTCTACACTTCTGTCTGGCAAATGGCTTAATGGTAGCCAACATGTGGTTCAGAAAGAAAGACAGTCACAAGATTGCATACAAAAGTGCCCATTATGCAACTCAGGTAGACTTCCTCCTGGTAAGGAAAGGGGACGGGGGTAGAATCAGTGATTGCAAAATTATCCCCAATGAAGCAGTAGACCCACAGTATAAACCATTGGTTGCCACAACCAGCTGCAAGCAGTGTTTAGAGAAGGCTCTAAGGTCAACAGAGATGAGGAAAGAGTCCATTTGAGCATTCCTAGATTTGGAGAAAGCATATAAGAAGGTTTCAGAAAGCTGATTTGGGCAGTCCTGCAGTGGTCCAAATTCCCAGAAACATTGGTAGAATTAGTGCAGGCTATGTACAAAGATTCAGTGACCCAAGTACAAACAGTGTTCAGTCTCCCAGAGGGGTTCCCAGCGGGAGTGGGTGTGCATCAGGGTTAATCTCTGAGCTCACTGCAATTCATACTGGGGATGGATTACATTAGCAAACTGATCAGAGAGGACAGAGCAACAAAGTTGCTGTATGCAGATGATGTGGCATTACAGGCAGTCGCTGAGCAAAAACTTTAGCAAAGGATAGGGGAATGGAATGCAAAACTGAAGGCACATGGGATAAAACTAAGTACAGATAAGACAGTGGTAATGGCAGCAAATCAGGGAAATCAGAAGAAGCTGATAAGTGAGCCAGAAGGGTAGACAGTGGAACAGGTTAACAGCTTCACGTATCTGGGAAGGGTGGTTGTGGGGAAGGGAAGTGTGAATTAAGAGGTCAAAGCTAGAATAAAGGGGGCTGCAGCTAACTGGCATAGAGTGTCAGGTGTAGTGTATGACAGAAGAATGCCAAAGTAAAGTGTACAGAACAATAGTGTGAACAGTACTACTGTATGGTACAGAAATCTGGGCAGTAAAGGCAGAGCAGATCAGGAGACTAGAGATGATGGAAATAAAGTACCTGGGATGGGTGATTTGTGGGACAGATGAAGGAATGATGATATAAAAGCAGAAGCCAATGTAGTTCCAATTACAGAAAAGATGAAAGAGAACAGATTACAGTGGATCAGGCACATGTGCAGAAAAGAAAAAAACAATCTAGTGAAGAAGATTTGGGACAGACATGAAAAAGGTTAGAGAAAACAAGGTCATCCAGCAAAGAGGTGGATGGATTGTGTGAGAGAAGATCTGCAACAGTCAGGCATGAGTGTCAAAGAAGGCACTAACGTGGCATTGAATCATGAGATATGGTGACAGTTAACACACACTGACCCCATGTAGAAAATGTGAAAAGGGGAGTTGATGATGATGGTTTATGTAAAATGGTTAAAGCAATACGATATGGCATATCTCTACACATTCTGTGATAAAATGCACAACATGTTATACGCAAATAAAGAAGTGAAGACTACTAAAGTCCTAGACTGTGGCAACAAAAAAATATACAAAAAAAAAATAAAGTCCATCTCCCTGGTAAAAAGGCAACACTACAACAAAAAGAAAACGTAAATTCCTTACAGTAAGTGATGCATGAATTACTATATAAAAGTTATGAAGAAAAATGCTGTAATGTAAACTTTTCATTGTAAATAACAAGAATGACAATGAGGACAGACTACTAAATGACAGACTAGAACGCAGGACTGCATCTGGTAGTAAAACATTCGGTCAAATATAAGAATTTGTAGACAGATGCTACTGCATTTACAATATCAGACATGCCAAACTGATGTTGGTCTATCCTGGTTTATTATTTATTTATTTATTTATTTGTTAACTGAGGACACAGCTTGTTACCTCAAGGGTTTCATTCATTATCAACCTTAATTTAGTAAAGTTTTGTATATAAATATCATCACTCAGTTAACAGAGAATGCAGACATACAATCAAATATAACAGAAGAATAAAATTATTCTAAAATGTGCTGATTTTGATTAAAACAGTTAGTATTAAACCCTTAAAAAGAGTCAGAATACTGTCGGCCATACCTTTCAACTGTCCAGATTTTTGTCTCATATTTTTGGTCTATTATTCATAAAATTGTGGTTTTCTGGCAAATCACTGACAAATTATTGAGTATCGAAGTCAGAAAATAATGACAAGACATTTGAGTTTTAGACTGTATACCCAACAGAAAATTCATGTTAAGGCAAAACCTGTTATTCTATCAACTTTCTATATTTGTAAGAACAATATTTAAAAATTGTCACTATTTTTCAGTCTTTGTTCCCCCATTATTTATGTCTTTGTCCAGATTTCTTAGTCTATGAGGTTGAGAGCTAGTTGTCAACTAATCAAAGGCACTTAGATAAAAAAGGCTTACAGTTATTCCAGCAGTTACCTATCCCTAAAACTAAAAAAAAAAAAAAAAAAAAAAAAAAAAAAAAAGCCTTGTAGCAGTTTTGGGGATGATTAATTCTTGGACATACTTTGTTGAACAGTATATAACTTATGTTCAAAAGCCCTTTATGAACTCTGAAGTGAGATGGGACCAAATGGAAGAAATGCAGTTTGATGAACAATCAACTGACACTTGCGTACAATTAAAATGCACAACAGGGCAAGCATTATTACTTTGAATTCAGAGGTCAGCAAACCATTTTACATGCAGGTAATATACGAGAAGAAAGAAGAAGGGTTACGCTCAACAGAATATTTCTGAAGAATAACAGATGAGGCTGAGAAACTATGGGTGAATGTAAAATAGGGAGGTAAGTAAATAGTGGTCAACAGGGTTGGATCATCATAATTCAGACACATAATTTTCTGTCTATATATTTTTTTCTCAGGCAGAATAAAAGTAGTGAGTACACAGACACTGATAAATTGATTGGCTATATTACAAGGTACAAAAATATAACTATAATTGATCTCATAACAATCAATGGCCTAACTGTGCTGCAAAGGAGAAACACAAAACTGTATCAGAGAGGAGACAGATCAAATTTGTTTAATATCACAAAACTAAATCCATCCATCTGTGCTCAAGTCATATCAGATTCCTAAAGTGACCCTGTATACAGCCACTGCCATCCACAGAGTTTACCAAATATGTAGAGAAGAGAAGTAGATTATTAGCAAACTGAAATTCCAGGAGTAATAAATGTGTTTGCAGATTAATTCTGACACTTTGAAGAGGTTGTAGGGAAAATGATTTAATTTGATTTAATACATCATGATGGTATATTCTGACAGGATACTTGAAGATATGTTTTGCACAATATGGAATACAACCTCAGACATAGAGAAGGAAGTCTGTTGTAGCTCAGATATATTACAGAACCACACATGCAGATGGAACACAAATTATTAAAATGTTCCAAGGACTTTCTACCATTAATAACGTGAAAAACCACAAAACTCCAAATTACACAAAGAAGCGGGCACACGACGATAATCCGTGAAGGAAAGACTTTATTAAGTAAAGCGCTTTTCGTACGTACTGTGTACGAACTTCTTCAGGAAAACAGAACACTAAACTTAATCCATTTAAATACCTTAACATAATCAGCTGATACTAAATATCGCACAGACATCTTAAAGGTACAACACCATATCCGTATTTGCTCACTATGATAATTATTGACAAATAAAAAATGTATACTTATATCAAAAAATATATATATATATATATATATATATATATATATATATATATATATATATATAAATACATTTTATATAAATAAATTATACTTCATTATATCATAAAATTAAATAATGTATAAATATATATATATAAAAAAATATATATATATGAAAAATATATACATAAAAAAAAATATATATATATATATATATATATATATATATATATATATATATATATATATATATATATATATATATATATAAAAATATATAAAAATATCACAGAATAATTAACCCACAGTGACTAAAACTTAACAATACATAGTAAATTCAAATAAAATCCTACCTATTAAGACTCCTAAGCTTTAAAAGTGCCACAATAGAACATAAATCATTCAAGCCAGGCCAATTATAAGAATGTAGTCTTATCTGCCATATTAGCTCTAACCTTTCCAAATGTAATTCAAGGGGACCACCCCTAATACTAGATCTTAGTTGGTCCAAAACCCAAAACTTAAAGGTGTGTGTAGAACATTCATACACATGCTTAGCCAAAGCGTTATCCATTATAGATTTTTTAATATTGTAAGTATGTTCGTAGACTCTATCTCTAAGTCTCCGAACAGTTTTGCCCAAGTAGAAATATGGGCAGGATTGACGTTTGGCTATATATACTACCATTTTAGAATTACAATTGGTTTTATATCTACTTTTCAAATCAAAATTATTAATTTTAATAGAATTACTCACCAACATGAATTTACAATAGGGGCAGGAACCACAACTAAACATGCCTTTATTAATAACACTACTTTTATTGCTATTAATACCCTCAAGCAATTGCTTGAAATTCCTATCCCGTCTGATCGTAAATTTAGGTATCCTACCTACTTTGCCAACTAAATCCTTATTTTCTTTTATTATATTCCAATTCTTGAATATTATTCCTTTAATAAAAGCAAATACGGATATGGTGTTGTACCTTTAAGATGTCTGTGAGATATTTAGTATCAGCTGATTATGTTAAGGTATTTAAATGGATTAATTTTAGTGTTCTGTTTTTTCTGAAGAAGTTCGTACACAGTACGTACAAAAAGCGCTTTAGTTAATAAAGTCTTTCCTTCACGGATTACTTTCTACCATTAGACATGTATAACAAGTTTGACTTATAGGAAGGGAAATTTTTATTATGCTCCTTTGGATATTATAATAATACCCGTAGAGTATTTTCAGACCTCTTTTTTTGTACTCCAGCTTTACCCATCCAACGCACATCCATTCTTCCTAGTGATTTTTTCTGTTCTCTATGCCTTGTTCAACTCTTAGCAACCCACATTACCCTATAGTGGTTCTTCCTTTCTAGGGAGGATCCTCTTCTTTTACTGCTGGCATTGGAGGTAATACATAGGAGGCTGGTGATCTGTCACCTGCAGTTTTTCATTTGTTCATTGCTTATCTAACCCCCTCTTTCTGTGGACCATCAGGTATACTTCAGTCTTCACTGACAGGCCCAGCGATACGAATCAGTGGCCCCCTTTGCCCCTGACTACAGTGCATTAAGTTTTAATTTGTTTTTCTTGCAGCTGAAGACCATGTGGTGTTCAGGTAGGAAAACTTGGACTTATCCCTCCCCCTTTGAATCCATTATACTATTATCCATCCACTCGCTGAAGTTGTTGTTTTAGTGAGAGTTTCAACAACAGAAAGCTGAACAATATAGTCCATCCTTCCTTATGCCAGGTAACATTTCCAGGTCATTCTGCAAGATCCTCAGATTTTTGCAGTTGAAATGAGAGATACAATCTTTCCAAAGTGTCCTAGAGCTGGCTTGTGGCCTTGTACCAGTGGGCCATGGCTAATATACCTCCCATGGGAAGTGCCCAGATAGTATCCTCATTAGGTACTTAAACGATCTTAACATTTTTCAACTCAGAGAAGCAGTGTCTCAACTTGGAGAATGTCTTAGGTTGTGAAGATCCTCACTCTGTCTGGGAAAGGAAGTCTTGCAATCCTCTGAAGGAACATTTTTTCCACTCACTATCCAGAACTCAAGACCATAAGTGAGGATAGTGACAAAGGTCAAGCATTAAACTGGCAGCTTTCTTATCAGAATGAACTCTCCCTTCTCCACTACAGTCCAGAACTATACGCAGAGCATTGCCACAAGTGTACTCATCCACTAATCTGTCTCTTGATCCCATTTGCTCTAACTTGTCAAAAATACCCTAAGATATTTAAGTACCTTAATTTGAGTAGCTACTTTCTTCCCAGCTGCTGAGAGCAATCTACTCTTTTCCAGGACAAAATCTTGACTTCTGATTTGTAGTTGCTGATTTTTATCCGAGCTGTTTCACACTCAGCAGCAAACTGTCTCAACGTATGTCAGAGATCAGCTTCTCGATGGTGAGAGGACAACATTATTTATGCACAATAAAGTTGCAGCCATCACATCCTGAAAATTGGAAGTCTACAAATCTTGGCTATGCCATGGTATCTTGATGAAGTCGAGAATAGCAGGAGAGAGAAGAAGTCCTGTCGCTTTACTTCTTACAAAGTACACAATCATTTGAATTCCATAGGTTCATAAAACACATTAAAATCATACTGGTAAACTCTCATGACTCCTCCAATATTGGTGTAACAGAAAAAAATTGGTCCACTGTTCCATGATGAGGAGAAAAACACATTGTTCCTTCTAACTCAGATCATAGCGTACCAACACAGTCTTTTTTCAGCATGTTGGCTTGGTCTTTCGAGAAACTGAGGAGCATTACCCCTCTACAAATAGAACACAACTTACTATAGTCTTATTTTTTAAAATGTAAACCAAAGGGTAGAGGTTTCACCATCTAATATGTTAAATCTCCTATAATGGAGATCATAGGATATATGCAAATGAGCCTTTAACCATATACAAGTGTTTCAGATACATGGATTCTGAATACCCATAACTTTTTAATTTTTAAATCTATATGTGTACATTCAAACCAATAAACCAAAAGCCCACTAGCTGTAAACATACCATGCTTCTCCCTTTTTTGAACTCATCAATACAGCACAAGAGAATTATTTCCCCATAGTTTAATAACATAGAGCTTTAAATCAAGCCTGATATCCATAAAGATTAGAGTGCCACAAAATATCCCAAATAACATCCATAAAAGGGTAACCTGGACACAAATACAAAGCATACATTAAAAACTGCAAGACAGAGCCAGCCAAGTTACATTCTTCACTGTGTAGTACGTTAAACCTGCTGTAGTGGAGGTCCATGGGATATATATGCAAATGACCCATTAAGGGCATACCAGCATTTCAGCTGCATGGCTTCTGATTTCCCATGGCTTTATACTTTTTAAATCTTTATTGGTACATTCAGGCCAATACAGCCAAACTCTACTAGCTGTAGACATATCATGTTCCAGTCTTTTTCAGACCTTGACAGTACAGTATTTGCAGATTGTTTGGTGATACTTTAGAAACACACAGCTTAATATCAAGCCTGATTTTAAAAATGAACTCCACCACCCCATTTTATTAATCCAGAAATATCATCCATCTCTTCCATGCAATGGTGAAAAGGTGCATTAATCACAACAACCAAAAATGTATTGAGCTCTTAGCATTTCTAGTCAATCTAATCCACTCCAGCAATCTTGCTCCCCAAAAATATTTAATTTCCAGAGTGACATCATCACAGAAATGGACAGCTCTTACCAGATGTTTCTGTCATTGCCTTCCCAAAGTAAGGGATGTACTTGGGTTTATGACTTCATCAAAATAATCCTTTTTTCTCACAACAGTGTACCATCCAAGATCAGCATTTTTCCACTCCACTGAGAACAACACAGGCAATGTTCTTCTCCCACCCCCAAAGATAGTGGTTGGTTTTCTGAAGCATCTCTGATGTCATCTAAAGCCATCTCCATGGTCATTCAAAACTTCTCCTCACCTGGCCCTTCACTTCAGAGACTCTTGTAGCTAATTCTTTTCTGGTATGTGGCACTCATTAGTGTAATTTGAAGACCCCCTCCAAACTAGCAGTGGACCAAAGACCTCTTTCTTTAATTTGACTGCTAGTGTACACCAGCAGTTTCTTGAGTTACCACCATGAGAAGTACAGACCACTGTATGGCCACAGCTAGTACTTCAACAACTATGGTCTTAAACAAGGTCCATTCTGATTATTTTCCCTTGATCTTTCCCACCATATGAGATCAAATCTTTTGAAAGTATAACTGAGAAGGGGAACTGAACTCATCCCACACAGAAGTATCTGGCAGGCCCAGGACACCCTCACTACACATTTCAGTAATTGTCCTGGCAGCATGACCCAAATAACCACCAACCTCTCTTGATCTGATTGTTAAAAACATATAGTATTAGGTCTGATGACATGACTACAGACACGGTCACTGATTTTTGACCCAAGATGCGGTGGTACCAAGAACAGTCATCACCAGCCTTACACTTGCACATGCTATAATTATGGGCAGGCCATGACTAGCTCAAAAGTACAATAAACTTCATCATTCAGGTTCAGCTCAGGCAAGCCATTCTCAATCAGTCATTCTCTGTATGAGTGCTGAGTTCTCCCATCAGTTGTCTTGAAGAGGCCACCATTATCTATCTGGTACTTTTCAACCTCCTTCTTCATGTTCTGGTTCCTTACCCAGCACAGAGGTAACATTCCATGTTATAACAGCTAGTTTCCATTATCAAGGTCTAGTCTAAATAAATCATCTTACTCCTGCCTGCCATCACACATGACCCAATTCATAGCTCTCAACCTCTTAACACAAAAAAATCTGGACAAAACCAAAAATAATGGAGTGACAAATTTTAAATATTGCTCTTAAAAAGTTGCTAGAATAAAAGGTTTTGTGTTACCGTGCATTTTATGAAGGATATGAGGTCTGAAAGTCAAATGCTTGTCATTTTTTTAGTGAATTCAGTCCTCAGTGATTTGCCAGAAAAATCCAAAAAAACACAAATTTTATGAGGAACAGACTAAAAATATGAAGCAAAAATCTGGACATTCTGTGAAAATCTGGACAGTTGAGAGGTATGCCACCCACTCTTTGCCCTAGGAGTAGTTAGCCATGTGGGAGCTCCATTAATTTATTTTAATTAGCAAGCATTCAATTTATTACAGGTTACTTGTGAAACAGAGAGAGAAAGAGTAAAAGCAAGAAAATGATACAGTGTGTGTGTGTGTGTGTGTGTGTGTGTGTGTGTGTGTGTGTGTGTGTGTGTGTGTGAGTCTGTGTAGGATAACCTACACTGGAGATACTATGAGTCATGTATCATTAGTTATGAAAACATACAATAGCTCCACATTTACATTACCTAGAAACTGATGTATTGTGCTGGCTGAAAGCTAAGATTCCAAGAGCAGGATAAGTTATTTCTTAAACTTATTTCACTGAACTGCATTTCTGAAATGCTTATAATTGTGCTATACAGTTGATCTACTACATTTTGCACTGTTATAAAGCTTTTTTTATTGTTTCACTGCATTTATGTACTGTTTTATACTGTTTTAACTGTATTTTTCATTGCTAGATATTGTTTCATTACTCTAATTGCATGTTTACTGAATTACAACTGTAAACTGATTTTTCATACTGAAAGTTGTATTTTCTGTTTGTGAGTACTCTATCTGAGCTTTTCTGTGCATTTTTGATTTTTTGAGGTTTCTGTGTTCTAAAGCTAGGAACTGTAATAGTGTGCATTACTATAATTGTCTGTTTACAGTTAAAAGTATTCTCTAGAGTCTGCTTGCTCCTTGATCTGTTTAAAACTTTCATTTAGTGGCTACAGCTAGGAACTGTAATTTTTTCCACCCACCCTCCCTAGTGTTGTGGTGTTCTTATACTTGGTGGCTTTGCAGTTGCCCGCCCATACTGTATATTTGATCTGTGACACTCCTCCTCCCAGTCTCATGTCATTAGTTCATTCAATCTAATAGAGAACATTTGTGAAGGCCAACCCACTCAGATTCTTAACGTTGAATTAACTTCTGTTTCAGCTTTCTCCATTTCCACTTTTACTGAAAAAAAAAATTCTAAGCTTGCTTCCTCCCTTTCCTGTGGCTGGTCTTGTACAGATATGGATTTGCTATGTCGCAGGTCTGTTTGTGAGCTCCTGAGCCCCCCCCCCCCGCCCCACTTAACTAGGGTTAAACTATTCCTGGCACCATAAAGTCTGCTCTTCAAATTTTCCCTTGCAACTAGCCAGCCTTTTAGTTTTAGCATTCATATCTGTTTCTTTGAGCTCAGCACTTGTTCAGAACTCATTGTAAGCACTAAATAAGTTACAAATTACTACAGCACTCAACTTTCCTCACTTGTCCAGAGGAAAACAGTTTTTAGTACTTAATAAATAAGCACCTATTCAGGCATGTCTAAAGGTCAGCTCCCGGTGTTTTCTCCTGTCTACCTAATGAATCTGGGCATCTTGGGACAATGCAGCCTCATGTACACAGACAACCCTCTCCTCCTACCACCCAACACTATGACCTGTGAGAGATGCACTTATATAGCCAAACTGGAAGCAAAGCTGTCTTCACCGAAGACTGGACTAGACAGTCAAGAGGAGAAGGTAAACGCACCGCACCACACTCATCACATAGTCCCTCAAAACCTATACCACCAAAACACACACACAGAAGCACAAAACACACACCTACATTCGCGGAGGCTCTCAGTAAAAATCTGCCCAAACAACCGAGACCTCCAAAGCAGAAATGCAAGCAACCTCCACCCCCCCCAACACAACCCAAATGACACGTAGCCCACATACTCAGTGTGCCACTCAACTACAGCCCATAAGGCGTAACGTACCCAACACTCTAGTCATAGGTGACTCTATAGTCAGGCACACTGATGTTCCACTCACCAGGCTAAACAAGGAAAAAGTTACTGTCAGCTGCCTGTCAGGTGCCAGGATCCGCCACATAATGCACGCACTCAGGTCACTCCACAACAAGTACAAATATGACTCTGTTATTGTCCATGTTGGTGTGAATGACCTGAGAAGTACCTCCCTGGACTACATGAAAAGAGACATGGAGGAGATCTCCGATCTTGTAGCCCAGGCAGGTATGACCCTAGCCCTGAGTAGCATCCTGCCATCACGCAGAATGATACCACAGTACAAGGACAAAAATGATTGACTTCAACAATTAGCTAAGCTTCTGGTGTCATTCTAAGGGAATCCAGTATCTGTCTGACTGGGATGACATGATCGACAGACCACGCTGCTTTGCCAGAGATGGTCTGCACCTGTCGCCCTTGGGATTCTGGATACTGGCAAAGGCTCTTGCCACCCTTATAGTGCCTTTTTTAGGCAAGGTTCAAATGACAAATTCACCACCATAACAGGTACAAGCAAGCAAATTCTAAGAGTAATGCTACTCAATGCTAGAAGTCTAAACCTCAAAATGCACTCACTCGAGGCACTCCTTAAAATGGAGAACATTGACATCTGTGCAGTGACAGAGATCTGGTTCAAAGCTCCAGAGAGCACCCCTGCATTACCAGGCTATATTTTATACCACACCTTTCGGCCACCAAACTCAGACCGAAACACTAAAGGTGGAGGCATGTCCATATTCATTAAGGATATCCACACCTCCAAGCTAGTTGCTCAGCATAATGCATCCGAGATCATCCAAGTTCAACTAACTCTGGGCAAAACCGCAATCCAGACTATAGCTTCCTACAGACCCCCCACCATGCCCCAGGATTCCCACTTATCTTTTCTTGATACACTGGAAAATATTAAGGTACAACCCAACACTCTAATAATGGGTGATTTCAACTACCCTACCATTAACTGGGAAAACTACAGTGTACCAACCCTTTTGCTCAATGTTTTCTGGAAATCATAAATTCCAACGCCTTGGATCAATTTATCCACACCCCCACCAGGGGCAGCAATATCCTAGACCTGGTCATCACCAACATGGGTGACCGGTGTTCCACACCAGAGGTCAGCTCCTCGTTGGTCAGATCCAACCACAAGCTAATCACCCTAGACATCCACATCCCGTTCCCACCCTCATTAGGAAAACAACCGTAAAACATTTCTCCAAAGCCAACTTCACACTTCTTAAGACAGAAGTGGCAAACTTCACGACACCCATGCAGATGGACAATAGAGGTACGACTGCTGAATCCTACACAAATGCACTTTATAAGCACTTACACGAGTGCATGGATCATGCTATCCCTAACAGAACCAAGATGCTATCCTCCAAAAAAATGAAGCCAATCTGGTGGTCTTCTGCCATAAACAAACTCTACAACAGAAGAAAGAAACTGTATGCAAAAAAGAGTAAAATCCCACGATTGGAGGAACTCCCTGGTCAGCCTCAGTAAGAAGCTGAGATCCCTCATAAAATCCTCCAAAGCTAGTTATGAAAACAAAATTGCCACTGATTCTAAAGACAACCACAAAGCATTCTATAGCTATGTCAAGAATCTCAATGGCAACACTCAGATCTGCTCTGAGTTACAGCACAATGACACTAAATATACAGAACCAACTGATATTGCCAAAATCCTGGCAGATAGGTTCAGTGCTAACTTTACCCCCCTCTCACCCCCTAAAGGGCCCATCTTTATACCAGAAGAATGCAAAGTTCCTGTAATCACGACTGCACAGGTAAAAACCTCAATCTCCAAAGCCAAGAACACAGCATCCATGGGACCTGACAACATCCCAGGCTGCCTTCTACATGAACTACAGAATGAACTGGCACCCCACCTAAGTACCACGTTCAATCATAGCCTCACCTCAGGCTTTGTGCCCATTGAATGCTGCATCACAATCGTTATCCCAAGCCACAAAGGGGGGGGCCACAACAGACCCCGGGAACTACAGCCCCATTAGCCTGACAAGCCTGGTCTGCAAGGCCATGGAACATACATCATGGAACTCATAAACAAAGACATTGGAGATCTCCAAACTCTGGAACCCACACAGTTCAGGCTTGTAAAAGGCAGATCATGTCTCCTAAACCTGATAGAGTTCTTTGAAGTAGTCACCAAAGCCATAGATGAGGGTATGGTGGTTCACACAGCCTATTTAGATCTCGCCAAGGCATTCAACACCATCTCCCACTCTGGAATTATAGATAAACTCACTAAACTAGGTATAAATCCCTATGTTACAAGATGGGTTGCCAACTGGCTTACTGACAGAACCCACACTGTGAAAGTAGCAGTCCCCAAATCAGACTTCAGACCAGTGACAAGTGGAGTACCACAGGGTTCAGTCCTGGGTCCTCTCCTGTTTGGTATCTACTTCTCTGAAGTACAGGCTAACACAGATGGTCTTTGGCTAACTAAATTCGCAGATGACTGCAAACTAGGAGCCATAATCAAAACTTCTAATGATGTGGCCATCCTACAAAAGGGCCTCACTGAGACAGATGCCTGGTGTCAAAGCCATGGTCTCAAGCTCAATGCCAAAAAGTGCATTGTCATCCCCTTTGGTAAAAACCTCTGTACCCATGAACTACCACATAGGCGGTAGTCTACTTAACACCGAAAGTGTGATAAGAGACCTTGGGACACAGGTGGACAGTAGCCTCTCCTTTGATAATCACATCGCCACAGTGGTCAGGAAATCCTTTTATGTGGCACACCTCATCACAAAAGGTTTCTCATCCAGAAAAAAAGAGGTCATTATTCCCCTCTACTCATCACTCATTAGACCCATTATAGAGTACAACTCCCCTTTTGGTATGTACCTCACAAGACATCTACAACAACTGGAAAGGCAGCAAAAATACCTCACAAAGAGGAATACTGGCCTCAAACAGATGCCTTACGCAGACCGACTCAAATAACTCCAGCTTTACTCCGTCACATATCGCCTACTCAGAGGCGATCTCTGCCTAACACACAAAGCTATGTCAAACCCAGAGCTGTTGGACATGCTTCACTTAAAGAAATCCCAATCCCTCGGAGATACACGCTCTAGGAACCTAAACCTTGTCACCACAATAAACAGAACATGCTAAAGGGACAGATTCCTGTCCCAGAGACTTCCCATACTCTGGAACTGACTGCCTATCTATGTCAAACAGAGCTCCTCATTAGCACTTTTCAAGAAAAATCTTGATGATTGGATGGGAAATAGGAAATTCACCCCAGGGATCACTTCTGTGGCTCTGCTCGACAGGGGCACAGGAAAATAATTTTCTTGAGTGGCGAAAGCCAGGGTACCTTTTTGACTAGGCTTGTATAGGCCCTAGGTCCAATAGCCTAGTACCACCTATGAACATATGATGCCAAATAACATACCACTGATACCTGCCATGTAAGTTGTACAGCTTGAGAGATATAGACAGTTGTTCATATACTACTTTTAGCCATGGTTTTTGCATTTCTAATTAATATTGCAGAATCTGAGCATTCTCAAAGTAACTGCTTAGCATCACATGACAGCACATTTGTAGACACACCACAAGGCATATGCAGTGAAAACTTCCATCAAAGCCAGAGGAACACTACAAAAGATCACGCTCAAACTCCAGAGCTCCAAGAACTCCAATTTTTTTAAGTTGATTGCTTCCATCCTTTTGTAACTAGAATTCTTCAAAATTCAAATTCACCAAGTTAGTCATTCATTATATAATGATGTTGCCGAGTCACATGATCAAGCATGTGAGCAGTCAGCTGACACTTTAATACAGTTTAAGTAAGAAAATAAAAAAGTAAATAAAGAGGAAAATTATTTAAAACATATGAAATGGTTGTGTGAAGATAATATAGTTTATAATTTTGTTGTCCTTAATTTTAAGACAGAAATTAGTAAAAAGTTTTCATTGATTCCAGGGGTGTTATCTGTTGTTAATATAAGTTGCCAAAGCAATTTCTTATACTCCAATTTTTTTTCCCCATAAACAACCCATTAGATTTTTCTCCACCTCTTCAAGCACCATAAGGACAAGATGGTCAAAGTCTGTATAAAGTTCCATATATTTCTAAAGGCACTTTTACGG
>NC_056743.1:248876012-248878512 GCF_019279795.1 Protopterus annectens
TTGCAGGGGGTACAGTGGGAATAAGGAAATATACCCATATCCACACTCTAGTGTGATCTCAGAGTTAGTATATATAAGTAGCGGGGGTGTGGGGGGCACAGCTCCCCACATGGGGGTGCAGGAAGACTTGCCCCCCTGCAAAAGCATTTTTGAAGTGTTTTTTTTGTTTTTTTTATTTTCGGTTTGGTGAACCGGTGTTCGTGAAAGTGTACTTTTGGTTACGTATTTTAACAAGAGGGAGGAGCATAGGGTGACATACAAGAGTGGAGGAAGATGCACACAGGTGGATTATATCTTATGTAGAAGGGCAAATCTGAAGGAGATTGGAAACTGTAAAGTGGTGGCAGGGGAAAGTGTAGTTAGGCAGCATAGGATGGCGGTTTGTAGGATGACACTGGTGATCAAGAAGAGGAGGATGAGTGTGAGGGCAGCACCAAAGATCAAATGGTGGAAATTGAAAAAGGGTAATTGTGAGGTGATGCTCAGGGAAGAGTTAAGACAGGCACTGGGTGGGTTGAAGTTACCGAATAGCTGGGTAACTACAGCAGAGCTAGTAAGAGAGATGACTAGAAGGGTGCTTGGTGTGACATCTGGAAAGAGGAAGGAGGACAAGAAGACCTGGTGGTGGAATGAAGAAGTACAGGAGAGTATACAGAGAAAGAGGTTGGCGAAGAAGTGGGATTGTCAAAGAGATGAAGAAAGTAGACAAGAATATAAGGAGATGAGGTGCATGGCAAAGAGAGATGTGGTGAAGGCTAAGGATAAGGCGTATGAAGAGTTGTATAAAAGGTTGAACACTAAGGAGGGAGAAAAGGACCTGTAACGATTGGCTAGACAGAGGGACCGAGCTAGTAAAGATGTGCAGCAGGTAAGGGTGATAAAGGATAATGAGGGAAACATACTCATAAGCGAGGAGAGTGTGTTGAGCAGATGGAAAGAGTATTTTGAGGGGTTGATGAATGAAGAGAATGAGAGGGAGAGAAGGTTGGATGATGTGCGGATAGTGAATCATGAAGTGCAGTGGATTAGCAAGGAGGAAGTAAGGATAGCTATGAAGAGGATGAAGAACGAAAAGGCTGTTGGTCCAGATGACATACCTGTGGAAGCATGGAGGTGTTTAGGTGAAATGGCAGTGGAGTTTTTAACTAGATTGTTTAATGAAATCTTGGAAAGTGAGAGGATGCCTGAGGAATGGAGAAAAAGTGTTTTGGTACCGATTTTTAAAAATAAGGGTGACGTGCAGAGCTGTAGTAACTACAGAGGGATTAAACTGATCAGTCACAGCATGAAGTTATGGGAAAGAGTAGTGGAAGCAAGGTTAAGAAGGGTGGTGATGATTAGTGATCAGCAGTATGGTTTCATGCCAGAAAAGAGCACTACAGATGCGATGTTTGCTCTGAGAGTGTTGATGGAGAAGTACAGAGAAGGTCAGAAGGAGTTGCATTGTGTCTTTGTGGATTTAGAGAAAGCATATGACAGGGTGCCTAGAGAGGAGTTGTGGTATTGTATGAGGAAGTCGGGAGTGTCAGAGAAGTATGTAAGAGTGGTACAAGATATGTACGAGGGTAGTGTGACAGCAGTGAGGTCTGCAGTGGGAGTGACGGATGCATTTAAGGTGGAGGTGGGATTACATCAAGGATCAGCTCTGAGCCCTTTCTTATTTGCAATGGTGATGGACAGGTTGACAGATGAAATCAGACAGGAGTCCCCGTGGACTATGATGTTTGCAGATGACATTGTGATCTGTAGTGAGAGCAGGGAACAGGTGGAGACAACCCTGGAGAGGTGGAGATATGCTCTAGAGAGAAGAGGAATGAAGGTCAGCAGGACTAAGACAGAATATGTGTGTGTGAATGAGAGAAAGGATAGAGGAATGGTGAGGATGCAGGGAGTAGAGGTGGCGAAAGTGAATGAGTTTAAGTACTTGGGATCAACAGTTCAGAGTAATGGTGAGTCTGGAAGAGAGGTGAAGAAGAGAGTACAGGCAGGATGGAGTGGGTGGAGAAGAGTGTCAGGAGTAATTTGTGACAGACAAGTACCAGTAAGAGTGAAAGGGAAGGTCTACAAGAGGGTAGTGAGACCAGCTATGTTATACGGGTTGGAGACAGTGGCATTGACAAAAGGCAGGAGTCAGAGCTTGACGTGGCAGAGTTGAAGATGTTAAGATTTGCACTGGGTGTGACAAGGATGGACAGGATTAGGAATAAGTATATTAGAGGGTCAGCCCAGGTTGGAAGGTTTGGAGACAAAGCCAGAGAGGCAAGATTACGTTGGTTTGGACATGTGCTGAGGAGGGATGCAGAGTATATTGGGAAAAAGATGCTAAGGATGAAGCTGCCAGGTAACAGGAAAAGAGGAAGGCCTAAGATAAGGTTTATGGATGTGGTGAGAGAGGATATGCAGGTGGTTGGTGTGACAGAGCAAGATGCAGAGAACAGGAGAAAATGGAAACAGTTGATCTGCTGTGGCGACCCCTAACGGAAGCAGCTGAAAGAAGAAG